>NW_009723331.1:177016-210022 GCF_000703405.1 Apaloderma vittatum | reverse complement strand
CTTTTCCAGCCTCAACAATTCTGGGATTCTATGATTCTGTGATTCTGTTGTGGTCAATGCAGTTCTCCTTGTGGGAGTTCTCTTGCTGTAGAGGATTGCATATGCAGGCTCAGCTCCTCCTGCTATATTGAACTGCAGCTTTCAGAGGGGTGAGGTTCCTTAGGGCCAGTTTTGGGGAACAGGCAAGGGACTAAGCAGTACAGAGAATAAAGAAGTTCCTTAATACACCTGAAATAATAATAATCCTGTCTTGGAAATGTTTCCGAAGGATGGGAAACTGGGGTATTGGTGTCCAAACAGGATTTCAGTGGCATCTTGCCAATCTTGAAAAATGCATTTTGAATTTATTGGAATTTTTCCACTGACAGCAGTTGGTTGTTTACTTATCAAGATCAATTTAAATTTAGTTAGCAATGCTGTAAGCCCCCATAGTAAGTGGTGCTGTTGTTATTTTTTAGAAACTTTATAAGTTCCTTGCTGAATATATTGCCCATCTCATTTCCTATCTTGTTTTTGTATCTGGTGACCATCACAAGCTGATGCCATGTGAAATTACATTATTAGTTCAAAACACTTAGAGTATTGATGCATGTATTGCGTATAATTACTTCAGTATTGCTTATATCTTGCTTCCTAATATATACATTTATTTGGAGGATTTAATGAAAAATGTTAACCTGTAATCACTGTGCCGAAATGCATACAGTTTTCAAATCTACACAGGGGTATCCACTGACTCTTAAACTCTGCAAGAGAAACATATTTAAGAATAGTAAATAGTTCTTAGTATTCTTCTTCAGTATTTCTTAGCAGTTGAAGCAAATGAGCAGGAAATAGAGGAAAAGACGTGATTTACTGATGATGCATAGCAAACAGTTGAAAGTCAGAATAGACCCAGATACTTTGATTTCTAATCTATTGGCCTAATAATCATTAATTTACATAATTAATGAAGGACATGAAAAGCAGATTTCATTTAAGAATCAGAAAGTTTATTAGATATTAAAAATCTGTTCAGAAAGTTGACCATCTACGGCCTCAGAAAGCCATAGATAGTGTTGTCGGTGTTTGAGACAAAGCAGATAATGACCACTAGTTTTTAATTTTGTATGGATCCAAAGACCTGTAATAAGACCAGTCCTGAATTGCTTTTTCAACTGAAGTTTCTGTGTCTGAGTGAAGACCAGAGGATGTGACATCTTTTGTGATTAAATTCAATGTTAAAAAAAAATCTCTTCCCCTAGACTTCAATGTTGTCTCCAGAGTTGGTTCTAACAGATCTTCCTTCTATTAATTTGCCTGCAATAGCATGGCAGCTTCTGTTTTATAATTCATATTATTCATGAAAGATTATAGCAATGGATGGACCTCACTGAAGTGTTTTGTATCACTGGCAATTCAGAAGATAAACATGTTTTTCATTCAGTTCAGATCCAAACTGTTGGGAGTAAACAGTGCTCTTTTTGTTGGATTAGGCTTTGCATAAGGACATTCAACTAGCCAATAGTTCACCACAATTGTGTGTTTTAAAAAATTCAATGTCAGTGGTTTGCATTTTAAAAATACCGCAAATATAATCTGTGAACGAAAAAACTGCACGCAGCTGTAGTGCAAGAACAATTTGCCAAACAATCAGCTGAAGCAGGAGGTTCCAATTTTGCAGAGCTTTAGGGCCTCCTGGCAGAGAGGAAAGCTCTGTTATATACGTGCTGACAAATGCAAGATAAGCCAGGTTTCCACTCACTGCAATCTCATTGGTTTAATTACCCTCTAGTGCCTATTTTTAATAGCCACTTGAGAAGTCAGTACTAAAGATATAAATTTATGTCAGATTCTGCTGGTTATCAAATAATGGCACATTTTTGGCAGAAAAAAATAGGACCTGCCTTAAGTGGTGTGAAAATTACCATGTAAGTAAAAATCTAAAGAAATATCTCTCTTTAAATCGTTTTCCAAACCTATGATCAGCAAAATTCCATAATTAAAATATCTCTTTGGAAAGTGGGTCAAAGTTGCTTAAGCATTGAATAATACTATGTGATTTGCATAGTAGATAACTACCAGCAAAGCTTCTCATTATCTCCCTTAATATACTGGAAGGGATCTGTAGTATGGGTTAAAAAATGCAATTTTCTGTTAACATAACCCATTTTCTTCTTGATGTCATGTGATGTTGAGGCAGATTCTATAACATTTTGATGTTTTCTTTTTTTCTAATTTGTTCCAAAGATGAAGTTGTGTGAGGAAATGCTACTTATCTGGTAAAGTAGTTATAATTTCCTACTCCTCCATATGAAGCAGTTAATCTTCTTGCACAAGAAAAAAAGAAGCTAATTGCTTTATGATATGTATATATTCTAGATCTTTGCCCTTGAATGTGACATTCTGTTCACATTAATAATGCAGAAGTGTTTTCTCTGTCGTTCAGTAATATTTCTGATATTTATTTCCGTTCAAATTTCCAAGTTTTTAGTCAGTGTTTGAAAAGCCCTTTGAATCATACCCTACTTTTAATATTTAGCACTCTGAATTTTTCAGTATAAATTAGCCCCAAATTATTTGTAATTATTGTATTTTAGCTTTGTTACCATTTTATTATATTTTTCCAGTAGTGCAGCTGTAAAGGGCATAGTATAAGAGTGCATTGTTAGCAGCTGTAACCTTATATGTAATTAACAGCAGAGGACAAGCTCTTTGATCTATGACATGATGTCACTTTAAGACATGCTTTCCTGATTTGCTGTCAGGAATCCTTGGGGATCGGACTCAAGTTGCTTTTGTTTGTTTGTTTGTTTTGTTTTTGCAGTGCTCCTAATGCAGTAGGGCCATGCAATATAGATATGTATATTGACCATACATTCCTATTCCGGTTGAATATCAGTGTCCCCAATTATTTTTTCTCCAACTGTACTGTGTTAGTTTCCATCCTTCTCCCCCCTTCCATATTTATTTCATCATTTACAACCCTGCTAAGTCTTTTGTAAATGATTTCTCTGTTGTTAATGAAGTTCAGATTATGTCTCAGATCGATATAATATTCCATTGTTTTCTTTGTTTTTGTTAGCAAGTTCAAAGACCAATAGATTATAAAATTGAGATTTAGAACATTCTTATCCACTGTGGTACTTTATGTGGTTGTGTGTTTCATTTTTCTTCTGTTTCCTTGAAAACTTCTCATTACAGTGATAGAAACTTTCTTAGGATGTCATTTAAGTTGGTGGTTTTGTGTCTGAGAGTAACCTTACTCTCTTAATGTGGAAGAAGCTACATCAAATCCATGTCTGTGAAGTCTGTGCCGTACAAGTTATACAGGACAATTTTTTTCTTAGCATGGTCAGTGAGTCTTCATCATTTACAGTATAAACCATAATTTAACATACAGACTGTTTGGTTGGAAAGGACCTCAAAAGGTCATCTAGTCCAGCCCCCTTGCCAGAGCAGGATGACCTACAGTAGATCACACAGGAACTCATCCAGGAGGGTTTTGAATGTCTCCAGAGAACAAGACTCCGCAACCTCCCTGGGCAGCCTGTGCCAGTGCTCTGTCACCCTCACAGTGAAAAAGTTTTTTCTAATGTTTTTGTGGAACCTCCTATGCTCCAGCTTCCATCTGTTGCCCTTTGTCCTATCACTGGACATCACTGAGAAGAGCCTGCCTCTGTCCTCCTGACACTCACCCTTACTGCCTGTGAAGTCTCTGAAGTTAAGAAATGTTAGTGGCTGAAAGCTGTTCCTTGTCGCATGTCTGGCCAATGGACAGTTGATGTGACCCCATATGGCTGCTTTTACATTTTACTAGTGTCATACATTTCCCACATCTGCAAGTATATGGAAAGAAGGGAAAGAAGTTTAAGAGATAATATAGTTGAGTTTCCCAAGAGTATACTTTTCTTATCTTGCATCAAAGTTCATGTGAAACAAAGAGATAAAAGCAAGCAAGAAAAAAGAAATGAGGATATCGAGGCTCCCATAATTAAAGAAAAGTGCAACTCAGATAGAATGGATAGTTTAAAACAAGGCAAAAAGGAAACTTAGGGTGTTCATGAGTTTCATTGCAGTATTATTCAGGACTTTGGAACAAATTTCAAGGTAAAGGATGATTTGAATGTAAGTGGAGTATTGAATTAAGTACAAAATGAGTTTGCTAAATGTAGGTCACAGCTAACTAACCTGAGAGGTTTTTTGAGATTATAATAGCTGCTCCTGCTATACACTTGGATCCCAATGATAATCTTCCTGAAGTCATCATAGAATCATAGAATGGTTTGCATTAGAAGGGACCTTAGAGATCATCTAGTCCAGACCCCCCTGCCATGGGCAGGGACACCTTCTACTAGCCCACATTGCTCAAAGACCTGTTCAACCTGGCCTTGAACATTTCCATGAGGGGGATGTCCATAATTTCTCCGGGCAACCTGTGCCAGCATTTCACCACTCTCTCAGTAAAGAATTTCTTTCTAATATCTAATTTAAATCTATCCTCTTTTAGTTTGAAACTGTTACCCCTTGTCCTGTTACTGCACTCTCTGATGAAGTCCCTTCCCATGTTTACTGCAGGCCTCCTTATGTATTGGAAGGCCGCTATAAGATCTGGAGCCTTCTCTTCTCCAGGATGAACAGCCCCAACTCTCTCATGCTGTCCTCATAGGGGAGGTGCTCCAGCCCCCTGATCATCTTCATGACCATCCTCTGGAGCTGTTCAAGTGAGTCCATGCCTTCCTTGCTGGGGGCCCCAGCAGGTGAGATCTTGCAAGAGCAGAGTAGAGAGGGAGAATCACTTCCCTTGACCTGCTGGCCATGCTTCTTTGGGTGCGACCAGGATATGTTTGGCTTTATGGGCAATGAGCATACATTACGGGCTCATGTTCAGATTTTCATCCACATCTCCTGTTCTGTAGGGCTGCTTTCAATCTACTCATGACCCAGCCTGTATTTGTGCTTCGGATTGACCCTACCCTTGTGGAGGGCCTTGCACTAGGCCTTATTGAACTTCATGAGGTTTACATGGGCCCACCTCTCAAGCCTATTGAGGTGCCTCTGGATGCCATACCTTTGCTCCAGTGTGTCAACCGTGCCACTAAGCTTGGTGCCATCGGCAAATTTGCTGAGGATGCTGTTGCTGACAAAGATGTTAAAGAGCACCAGTCCTAGTACTGACCCCTGTGGAATGCCTCTTGTCACTGGTTTCGACTCAGATCCTTATCCATTGAGTGGTCCATCCATCAAATCCATGTCTCTTCAACTGAGAGACAAGGATGTCATACATGACCTTGTTGAGTGCTTGGCACAAGTCCCAGTAGATTGTCAGTTTTTCTTCCCTTACCTACCAGCACTGTAACTCCATCACAGAAGCCAAATACTGAAATTTAGGAGACACCAGACTGAGTTGGATCAGCCCCAGAGCTTGTTTAACAATGATATTGCATTTTTTTCTGTTTCTCATTAACAAAAATAAAGTTGTCAGGACAATTTGTTCTTTTACTGCTGTTGGTTTCATTGGCTTTCCAGTGTTATGCTAATGAAACCTTTTGTCAGCAGATGCAAATGAGACCTCATTTAGCAACAGCAGAACTTTGTAACAGAACATTTTTTTCATGCAAAATTTTAAGTGCTGAATGGAAGCCACATGAAGAAGGCAGGTATAGAAGGTCTTAATGCAAAACTGCAATGCTGTTTTTGCTGTCTTTCCCTTCCTTGCTTTCATGTCCAGCCAGGTATGTCCTGTTAATGTAAGACTAAACTTCCGCAGATCCCTAGAAAACTCAAATGAAGTGAAAAGTTTGATATTGTAACTTGACTCAAGGTCAGTTGGAAAGAAAATGTAAATGAATCTAAACAAAAGACAGGATTTTCCTACGCTAAAGGTCCAGACTTAATTTCTTAAGTTGTTATTATATGACCTGAGAGAGGGCATATAACTTGATATGTTAAGCAAACAAAAAAAGTTTACTCCTTTATATGGCTAATGAAATCTGTTTTATTATATCCATAGAGGCAGAGCATTACTGATATTTGAAAATGAAATTCTCTTGAACAGGAGGAAAATTTAAGGGTTTAAGTGTTGCTTATATGTGGTGTTGGGTGATATGGTTTAGGGGTGAACTTGTAGTGTAGGGTTAATGGTTGGACTCAATGATCCCAAGGGTCTTTTCCAACCTGACTTTGTCTGTGATTCTATGAAATTACGGTTGGGTTACAGCTGTGTAGCTGTCACAGGTTGCCAGGGATTCTCCATTTGCTGGAGTAGTTCACAGTGGTGACTCATTACAATAAATATGTTTTCCAGCATGAACTTCGTATAATATGTAGAAAAATGTACTAAATGCCTTGTTCTGTGAATGAAGGGATGGTAGAAAGAATAATTGCCCTTAAATATCAGAAAGAAATCTGATTATATCAAGCGTATATAAAATGAAGAGCTGGACTGCAGTCACTCCTGCATTCTTCTCTTCATTTCAGGCAGGAAAAAAAAAGAAAAAGAAATAACCAATGTATCTCCCTTTTCTTTGATTATCTTTGTAATCTGTGCTGCATCTTGAAAACACTGGGTGTATTCTTTGGAATACCACCAGAATTATATGACCATATTTCTGTTCACAGAGTATAAAATTAAAAGGTAACAGGCTCCAAAGAGAACACCAGAGAAGCTGAAAAACGGCAAGGGTTGCCACTAATCCTGTTTGAATGCAATGACGTAATGCTGTGTTCTAACAGAAGCCAGGACATAGGCTGGAAAAAAAGATGACAAACATCATATGATTTGAAACCCTCTAACCTTTTCTATTTTACATTGGAAAATGTGTCCACTCTAGAGAATGAAAATTAATCTGAAAGTAGGAATGTCCTTGTTAAACCCCAGACAATTTTTTATTCCTTAATTAGGATGTTCATTAGTTGGTACATCTTTATCAGAAAGAGACCTCTATTTTTATTTCTTTTGCTCTCGTGATGTCAGAAATCAGGGGAAAAAATAAAATAAAAGCAAATCCTGCAATCGGTGAAACCTTTTGTGTTCCTTAAGATACTTATATTTTAAGTACCTATAGGAGATGCTTTTCATTAGATGAAGAAAACAGATGCAAATGTTATTCTGCATGCCTATGTTTGGCATTTGATGATAAGGAGCCAAAAAGTCAACATGACGTATATGTCCAAACAATACGCTTCTGGGCATATTTTCTCTAACACAAATGAGATACTGCAATATATAGCTAGCATATGCATTTATTATCTCATATTTACCTTTGTAGAAAACTATTAAAGAGTATTTTGCAGAGTAATGTAATTGATTTTACTTCTTTCTTTTTATTACTCTTTTGCATGGAGGGCAGAGGTAATGCAACTGGTCCCCTTCCTTACAGTCATTGTCAGCAAGATAGACGAGAAGTGATCGTAGTGAATTCTTATCTTGTTTCATATTCTAGATGGCTTATGAAAACAGAAGTAGATTGTGGATAATAGAAAGGATGTTCTAAGTATGGCATTGTTTGTGGTGTCACATGATACATGAGTTTTCCTCTTAGTCATTATCTCCATCAGGAGTATTTCTCAGGAAGACCTCACTTCTTAAAAGAGCTTGCCAATACCTGCTCACAGAAAAAGCTTGAGCCTTCAAACTGCAGGAGAATGTAAGGGAATTTCTAGATGGGTTGCTTTAAAGAAACACCTTTTGTTTCCTCTTGGTTGCTGTTCCCTTGCAATCCAGCTGTGTTCAACAGTTGTAATGCAGGTAGAGAAGCAACCCCTAACCTTGTCTGATGCTGTGATCCCTGCCTCATCACAGCTTAGTACTAAAGGTAAACCATACCCACCTAAAAATCACCTTTGGTTTGAGAGAGGAAAATATTTTTGTTTGAGTATTAAATGAAAGTGCTCAAATTTGGCTGTGGTAACACCAATCAATAAAGCCATCACTGAGCTGGAGATACAGGGAAAAGCTGCCTGGTTTTCTGTACTCTGTGTGCTGCTAAGCCAATGTTTTCTTTTATTCATTATCCAAGTGTCACAGCAGAAATCTCCTTGAGACACTTTGGTAACCTGCTTTATATTTCACGTCATTTGACTAAGACTTAATATTGTTGAAGCCACAAGAAATAATGACACCCGAAGGTTTTTTTTTTTTCCTAAATACTGCCTCTAACAATTCGTTTTTAAGGCATCTAAGGTGTGTTTCACTTGTTCATGGTTTAAACTGAATGTGATGTGGAATGAAGTCAAGATTTTGTAAAAGTCTGTATCTGTTACACCCATGTAATTACTTCTGCTGTAATAACCCTTGAGAAGGAAGTCAAGCGTCTTTGATAAGAGTGCTGCTTTCCAAAACAGTATCAACAGTCATTTGTTATCTTCATAAGTTACTAGTTAAGTAGCTGTTAACTGCACAAGTGCCTAAAGACAGTCTACAAAGAGAGTCTAAGGGAAAAAAAGCACATTTTCAGAAGGCTTAGATCCACTATCAAGGAGTCTGAAATCTACTGCAAAAACTATGTGGATATGGAAATCACAAAAGGCAGAGGACTACTGTTTAGCTCTATAATACATTATTTTCACATAAAGTTTTTCTTAAAAACGCCCTGGAGTGCTGCCAAGCTATCTGGCCTACTAGTACCTTGTTGTCTTCTGGATACTACACAGTGAATGAACTCTTACAGGATTTTTGTTTGTTTTGTTGTGTTTTGTTTTTTTCACTTTACCAAGATTTAATTGAAAAATTTATATAATTCTACCATCTATTGAAGAACTCTTCAGAAATATTTTTTCTTTTTAGTTCTTAATTGTTGCTTCATAGCATCCTGGTTTTCTGAAGCACCAAGTTATAAAAAGGCAACATTCTAAATTGCTGATAATTTCGTTACATCCATCTTTTAAACAGTTTCTTTTGTTCTTCACCTATGGCAAAAAATATCCATTACTGTTTAAACTTACAACTTTGCCTGCAAAAACCTCAGTTATGATATGCTGGTTCAGTGGTTTCACATGCAATACTCCTTATATGAAATATTATCAACCATAGTTACCATCTTTGCATATACTTTGTTTTCAAATCTCAGCTGAATATGTCTGGCTTTCCTTTCTTGCTTCTGATTTCCTCTTTTTATATTTTATGACTTTTTAAGTAGTACAAAATGTTGGGAAATATTTGTAGATATTCTCAAGACATATTATTTTCATTTTCTGCATGTTAATTTGTTTGTTTTTTTCTTTCCTAAATAAATATTTCTCAATTTTTTGTTAGATTAAAATGCTAAAATATGAACACAACGTTTAACTGAGGACTCAAAAAGTGTTTACTCCAACTTGGATAGTAAGTTTTCAATGGCTTAGAAATATGCAAGAAAAATATTTCATACTCACTAAAACTATCACCCTAGGCAATTTTTCCCAATGTGCCAGCAAAGATATGATTGAGTACTAGTAGATTTGTTTTATTTTCTCTTTTTCCCTTGCCAGGTCCTTCTCTCTTCCTTATCATCTCATTGTTTTATTTTCTTCCTCTTTATTTTCTGCCCTTGCACTACCGGAAAACTATTCTTTTGGATCCACACTCTTGGTCATGCCTATTCCAATCTCTTTTGTGTCTGTACTCTGCTTCTTGGTTGCTGAGGTTTGGACTGATGGAAGATACTTAAAATGGATGTTCTTGGGTTAAGGGCCACACAGCAGATATTGTGTGCGGCCCAGGAGGAAGGGCTTAATATGCCAAGAAAGGATGTAGCTATAAGAGAGAGAGATGAAGAAAGACAAAAAAGATGCGGGAGCTGAATGCCTTCTCCAGGTGTGCCTTCATTAGGTGTGGCTAGAATTTTATGTGACATAAAACTTTGAGATTTTGGACCCTATATTCATTCAGCATTGGGATGAAGATAGAGATGTGAATAAAAACACGACTAAAGAATGTGCTAGAGAAGGCATAAATAGACCTTCTCTGCAATGAAGGAATGATATGCTTTGCCTTGTCTGATACCCTACTCAGTTTGCACCTCCCAAAGGTTGTTTTACAACTCTTGGTTCAAACTCTTAGTTTGATATAATTGATATTTATTTTCACACAAGAAAAGAAATGGCTCTAGCAGATGAGAGGAACTCCATAATGTAGGTCTCTAATTTAAATAAAAGATAAAAAGGTGCTAGGACCCATTTTCTGAGCCATGAAACAGCATTCCAACAATGAACGGTAGGAAAAGAAATGGCCTTCTGTTTATAGTAGAAATGTTAATGTTCGTAGCACTGTGGTTTTTCTTAGTTCAAATCCAAAATTAGCAATTAAAGCAATTAAAGAAACATTGACTTTGTTGCATTTGCTCTAAAAGTTGTGCTTTTATTCTTGGAATATAACGGTTAAACAGGGCGTAGCATTCTTTGTGGCCATCTGTTTTTTAAATGTTTGTTTCAGATACATGTATATAAATAAAAAGTAATATCACTGATGACTAAACATAACAAAAATTCAAATGCTAAAAATGATCTTAATTTATTTTTTCTTCCTGTGAGTGAGTCTGCTATGTCTCGTAGAACACAGAAGGACAGTTTTATAGTTTCTGCATCATTATACTGCAGATAAGTACTTGATTATGCAGTGTTTGTCAGATTGTTGCAGTCCAATCATAAAAAAAACTTGTTGCATCCATCCTTATGAAAAAAATCCCACTTAGGAACTTGGATGGAAGAGTTGCACCTTGAAAATAATTATCATGATGTTTCAGTTTATTTGCAGTTACATTATCTTGTTTTACTGATTTTACTCTGGAAGGGCTCAGTGTAAAATCTTTTGCTATTTCAAAGTGACTAGTGATTTTGAATGCTTTGCTTAAAGAGTCTACAAGTTTCTAATGTAAGACACACAGAAGAATCTGAATTTTCTTCTCATTTTCAGACAATGAAGTCCACGTCATGTCTTTTACAGACTGTTCGCATACTGAAGAAATCAAAATAGGAAACAATTTTTCACTTTTCCCTGCATTTTGTGAAAGTATAATATATTCCTTAGTTTTATTATTTTTAACATAAGTACATATTATGAAAAACCTATTGATGCTAATATATGGTTTTTTCTCGATAAAGAGAAGAAGGACAAGTCTTTTGTTAGTATGAACCACAACCTTCTGAAAAAAAAAAAGGAATAAATTCCTGTGTCTATCTCTGACAATGACTTTGGTTGTAAATTTTTAAATTTTTTAAGCTTTCTACCAGACACGTCTTAGAAACCATTTATAAGTCACTGTTACTTGCTCTTCTCAGTTTCTGACTAGTTGAGCAGGACACACTGCATTCAGTCGAATTGAAAAAAAGATAGGTTGGAGGACTAATGATTTTATGTTTTAAATTAGACACAGATCATAAAGAATGTATAACTAATTCAAATTATGCAGATTTGTTTGTGTCTATAAGTATACCTGAAAATTAGATATGTTCCCAGTTTTATTTGGATATTCTTCCAAAACTTTTTTCTTCTTTATAGAGCCTTGAGTTTCTTCATTATGAAAAACCTAATTTGTGTAGAATGAGGGAGTTTTTCTTTATTCTAGCTACAATAAAATTGGAAGGAAATATACTGTTATTAAAACTGTCTCAGACAAAACAATTTGTTACAAACACAAAAGTACTGTTCATGCAACAGTTGTAAGGAATGAAATTTTAAAGACATCTCCTTGGTTTTTTTTCACTAGCCAGAGAAGGCTAATGCAACATTTATTTTGAAGGAGCAAGAGAAAATAAGGGTAAGCTTTATTATTATCACTGATCATATCAGAAGTTGAAAAAAAGCTATGCTAAGCCTATAAATTTTTAATTTTTTTATTTCACAAGATGAAGTGCAACCAGAAATCGTCTTTTTTTAGATGCTGGTAATGGATAGTTCCATGAAATAATTCAAGTGCCTCCAAATATTTGGTTTTATTTGTTGTATATTTAATCTTGCTGAAGAATTAATGCAAAGTAATTACTTTGAAAGGAAATGTTTCTGAAATCTGCACGAAATTAATGTGAGGGAACAACAATTGTATTAGGTTCCTTTCACAATAAGATTCAGTCTCTTAGCTGTTTATTTTTTATGATCTAGTGAAGATCTAATTTAGGTCTAAACCAGTCTCAGTTCCTTTCAGTCCACTTTTACTGTACATGCAACACCTCGGGGTCAAACCAATCACTACCACAAAGTTCAGCGAGAGTGAAATGTGTTTTTGTTTCTTCAGTTATGACATTCTTACCCACAATCTGCTTCCACTTTCTTCAACAATAGCTTCCATGACTGATCCAGTGAGCTAACACATAAAAATATGTCAGCTTCTGAGCCATGTGTACTTTAAATGATAAAGAAATGTCTACCTCACTTTTTATAAAGTTTGGGGGTTTTTTTAGAACATTTCAGAGCCTTTTGCATTTACTTACTGTAAAAATATTCTCCTTAACTACAGTTATTTTTATCATGTTGTTTGGAAGTGGAAAGAGAGTAATAAACCCCAGACTGGTAGCATTTTAAATTAACAAGCAGTGAGCAGTTAGAACAAGATCACAGGAAAAAGGGGGAAGTCTGTATCTCAAACTATTACAGTTTTAATAAAACAGATTTATGCAATTCTTGGTCAGTGTAAACTGACACTGCTGCTTTGAAGTCAACAGATCTAGACTATTTAACTTAATACAAGATTAGGAAACTATTGCCCTCTATATATGAAGTGTCATTTTTTAAAGAGTAAAAAAATGTAATCGCACCAAACATACCTCCCAAAAAACCCTGTCCCAAAAAAGCTTCCTCCCATCCCTCTTTAAACAGCTCTTTTATTTCTGAAGTGTTGTTGAGGCCAGTGTATTGGCTGCTCTATCCCTGGCAGCACTCTGAGAACAAGCTTATGGGTTGTCTCCGACCCAAAGACATGTGCATGGTTCCCAGTCTCACTACCCACATTGCTCCACAAACTGCCCTGTCAGAGGCAGGGAACAGGACTAGCTACCACCTCTGTTGGTTCCTCTGTTGCTCTCTCATGAAAGAGAGAAGTTGGTGGGAAGACAATTTTAGTGCTTTTGGGTGATGACCAGCCTATGGTGCTTTAAGCCAACTTGTTTCACTGTGGAGGAGTTTCCTAACTAGCTGAAACCCCTTTTTTTATTCTCCTGGCCTTATTCAAAAGATCCAAAGTAAAAGCATAGTGGTCAGTAAGTGAAAGACAATATGATTGGCTCAGTGAGTTAATTGCTATCCTCTCTTCTAGGGTCCTGTTCTTGTTTTGAGATGAGTGATGGCTCTTCAGCTGTGCTTTCCCCATGCCAGATCAGGCTTCTCTGTGATCTGTGTCCTACTTACTCATCACATTTTGGTTTGTGTTTATGTGCGTAACATGCCTTGCTGAAGCTGTGTAGTATTACGCCCCACATGTCAACCAAAATGCTGTCCTCAGTGTGGGAAAATAGCGAAAAATTAAAAGATTTGTTGTTGGATATTTATTTATGTATTCTTTATAGCTGAGAAACCTGATGTAAATGGTGTGTTACTACTAGGCTAGGGGTGACTGGCTGTTTGTAGTGTGGTATGAGCTCGCATATCACATTCATCTCTATCTCTTGAGACAGAAAAGGAGTCAAAAGGTAAGGCTGTCATCCTTCTATCCCCTAGGTGCGGTGTGTTACACATACAAATGCACGTAAAGGGAAGATTTCTGATCATAAAAAAGAGGAAGGAGGGTATTTCAATGTAATTAGAGTCCAAAACTGACAAAACAGTGTAAACCTGTGGAACTAAAGTGAGTGCAGCTGTGTTCTCTTCATTGTATTCTGTGTTGTATTTCATGGGTAGCCATAACTACAGGTTACAAAGCCTGTTTAATTTGTACTAGAAACACTGAGTGTCTAAAAAATAATAGTATCCTGGTGATGTGTGAATCTCAAAATATTCAGAGATTTGTTCTGTCTTGGGTAGCAGTAAAAAGTGCAGATGCTGATCTGAACTTATTCTATCTCTCAAAATGGACTGGGGATCCCAGTACAGAAGAAGTCTCCTAAGTCTTCTGGCCACTGTGAGAATTAATTTTGAATCAACTGGAGCAGTGCCCAAGGCAGCTGAAACCAAATGGTAGCAATCAGTGGCAAAGACAGCCAGAGAGAAACGTAAAAGCTACACAAGTAATGTAGCCAGTTTCATTTCAGTTTAACTCCAGCATGTTTTTTCTTATTGGCTCTGAAATCTCTTGGCATGTAGATCAAGATATCCAAGCAGTTTGAACAGAGATTTAAACATCTTTTTCAAAAATGCCTGTAGTTAAGAAAGTTCAGCAGAAACTTGTGTCTCTCAACTTATGAGAGTCTAATGTCAAATTCTAGTCTATTTCCATTCATACCAGTTTCACCAGAGGAAGTGTGCCTCCAGATATCACGCTCCATTCAATGTTTGAAGGCACCACAGGAGAGTAACTTGCCGTCTGGTGTGGCAGTCAGATGCTGGCGTAGAGAGTTGTCTTGTGTGTATAGCCAAGAGGGTTGACATAAACAATTTGAGATAGAAGAATAGGGAAATTACAGGATCAGAGATAAGGGTCTTAATTACATTTTTCAGGCTTTCTGACATTTAAGGGATGTGTATTTTAAATTCTGTTTTACCTAAGCATTTTTATCAAGAAATGCCTTTATCTTAACTAAATGGCAAAAATGACTGAATAGTTTGCATTTCTAGGTGTAGGGAGTTCCATTGCACCAGTTCACCTGAGACCAACAGCTCTCCAGAAGGCTGTCAAGAGTGGTGGTGTCCCACAAGGTACCATATGTAGTTCTCAGGAGCTTACAAATATATGACCAACATGAGCAAAGAAAGTATTTGAGGCCTCAGAGAAGTTTATCAGCATTGCTGGCATGTCCTGTGGAGCCTGCAACTTCTGTGAGCATGTTTCAGGCCTACCTCATGACTTTCTGGCAAAACCTGGGCTTAAAAAAAGCCCCAGATAGATTGCGTATGGTCAGAACCCAGGGTTCCTAAAGCAATCACTCACCAAATAAACCCTTTTTGATTCTATGATACTCAAGGAAACCTATGTTATTTAGCTATCATAGTTTCTCCGTAATGAAAATTAGGACCAGAAGTTCATCAGAAATCAGATTTGTCAGTATTTATTCCTGTATAACTGTTGCTGGAAAAAATTTGCTGGCCTTAAAATTCTGCTAATAATCCCTGGCTGAATTAGATTTATTTTTAAGTGTCAAGTAAATCGATCAACGCTTTCTTGTTTTTATTACAAAACTTTAAAAATTGCCAGGTGCTGCTGCTGAGTGGTAGTTTATGAGGGTTCTTGTCATTAGCATGAGGCAGGGTAGGAATATAAGGGCAAGGAGGTTATTTTTGGAGTGTGCAATGTGATATTTATTTTAAGAGGGGCAATAGATTGTGAGCACATTTTAAGTTTTCACCTTTTACCCCTGATAGTTTTGAGTGGTTGTGTTTAGAGGAAAAATTGGCGATTTTTTTTTTGAGAAAATGACTGATGATTGTCTGAAACTTGTCATTGGTCCTTTTCAGCACTACAGACCATGTGACACTGGAAGAAGGAAACAGGTTTATAGGGCAGCAGTGTTACTTCTAGGTGTCTTTAATTTAACAAAATATTCTCCCTATCAGTCCTTCATAGCTGGCAAAGGTATTGAAGTTTTTGGCAGTGGTGGTTGGTGGTCATTAGGAAAGAAGAGCTTGTGTCTATAGGTCAAGATCCTTCTGATCACACTCACTGTTCAGAGAATAGAAAACATGTGGTAACTGTCCTTCTAGTTTGTAAGAAACCTTTCAGATTTTTCAGTGTCTCATAATTAAAAAATGGTTTGTCTGATTATTTTGTGATAAATAACCTCCTCTGGGTATGGTTTAGACAGGAGATATTTTAAATTGAAAGGCGCCTTTCCTTTCCTTCTCTCTGTTACAGGAATTCAATACTAGGAGTATGGTTTAAAGGAAATTCTTACCTTTTGTCTATGGAATTATTGCCATGGCCTCATTATAGTGTGCTGGAAAGCAATTTTACTAGTTGTTACATTTGGGAATTTTTCTGGTCCCTCCACTTTAGGGGAGGAAGTCACATTGCTCAGAAAACCTGATGACTGCAGTACAGAAGCTGGGGGGGAAAGTCCTGATCCAGTTGTTTTGGCGCATGCATGAGCAGTAAAGGATGCAAATGAGACATTCCAAGAACAAGTGATAAGTTTGGCAGCATTCATGTGGCTAAGTCACAGTGAATGGAAACAGACATGAGAAACCCAGAACTACTTTATTTAGTCATGATGAATATGAAATAAGAATCTTAGAGTTCCATTAATGTAAATGAATTTAAAAAAAATATGATGTCTTACATATATACACTCTTTAGTGATGTAAATCCACCATCTACATTTTTACTACTTAATCAGTTTAAACATTTAAGTGAGTGATATTACATATAGAAAAAATTCACGTATGTTAGGTAAAAAAGGGGAAAATTGTTCTTTACCCTATTCTCTGTGGTGTAATCTGGCACAGTCTAATGAGGGCAAGGGAGTTATTCAAAGGACTAAATTTGGCTCTGCATACGAAAGAACCAAGAGGCAGACTCTACATGAATTTCAGAGCTATGCTTGAGAACATCATTAACATGCATCTGCATGAACAAGAATTTTTGTTTCCAAGTGGCCATTTTTACATTCATAGTGCTTGTCCACTCACCTGTGTACCCCAGCTGGGAGAGGGAGTGAAATTTTCACTGACGTTGTGTTGGTTATTTCCAGAAAGTTGATCTGTATTTCTGAAAACATAAGATAGAACCTGTCACTGGTAGGAGAAGCTGAATTGTTTAGCGCTAGTAAGGTTAAAACCACCATATCTTGCTTAAGAAATAGCACTGGGGATATTTTCTTTTCACAGCTACGTGCACTACATAGTTGTGGTGTATTAAATTGTCTTTATTGCAGTGTGGCTGTGCTTTGCCTATATACCGTACATCCAAAGTATACCTTGAATTAAAGCTGACTATCATGCTTTCTTTTTGTCTGAGGTTTTATATTCTTAATTTTGCCTGGCACTAGGGTTTTAGAGGGAGGATAAATGCTATTTTATAAGAATTTCTGGTCTCAGGTCAGAAAAGAGAATCATCTCTGGACTGCAGAATGACACCTCGTTTTTCCCTCTTTAAGTTCCAACAACCACACAACAATTTCTAATTCAAGCTCAGTTCAAATCTAGGTCACTAGAAATAAACATCTAGCATTTTAGTAAAAATGTAGACACCATCTATTTATCTATTGTGTGAAAAACACCTAATTTAAGACCAGTTTTTGATTTTAAGTTGCTCCTATTTGATAGAAGATTTGGTAAATCTTTGTTTAGTATTTCACACAACCATTATGTGGAACTGCAGATTACTTCACTTTGGTCTAGTTTCTTTAAACAATCCCTGGTTGCTAGGGCCAAAAAGATCCTAAACCATACAGATTTAAGTGTTTAAGCAAATTAGTGACATTATTAATTAATAAACCCCTTGTTAGCAAACTAGAGAAAGAATGTTTATTTTACCACATACAGCTGAACTATCCAGATGGATATGTGATTTCTACTAAAGTGTGATCCTCGTCTGAGCTGAGTTTTAGACCTTTGTGTTTATCATGTGTCAGCATATTCCAGAACAAGTTCAGTTAGATCACAGCTAGCTGCTACTAGCAGTAGTAGTTCAAGCGTCCTTTCAAAGTTATATCCTTGTTACATGTTAAATAATAAAGATTTTGAAATCATATGCTACATATATATTCAAGGCCAGCACTGTAAAATTCTGCTTGAAATAAAGCTGAAAGATGTACAATTATATACTCTTTTCTTATGTTATTTTTAGGAGGGGAACATGACCAGTTGCAGCTTTTGAAGACAAAACATAAGGCTGATACTATAGGCTACATTTGTCCAGTAAATGTATCTGTGACTAGAAGGAAAAGGTAAGGCTAGCTATAAGCAGCTGTCTTAACCAAATTGTAATGTGCTTTTGATCAAAATCCCGTATATCTTCATTGTATTTGTGGGCAATTGTGTCTTGGCTTGCATGAACCTGAAGCCTTCGTGAACCTAGGTTAGGGAAATGGGATTTCTGTCCCACATTATTCTTGGCCATTGCCACCCACAGTGAGCTGCTGCATCAATACAGTCTAAAGAGAAATCCCCCAGAGGTTTGGTTACTCCATTTAATAAATCATGTACAGAGAAAAAAAATAAATCAGCTAAGCCAAAAGGAAGTGATAGAGTGGATTATGCAGGTTCATCTGGTCAGAGTCGTGTAAAAATGTGTTTACTCTTCATTTCACATACCTTCTATGTGTTGATATGACATCATTCCCTATAAAGCTAGGAACACTATGCACGCATAACCGTGAGTTTGTATGAGATGCAGTGAATATCCCATGAGACATAATTTAAAGTTGGAACCTGGAGTGATTTATGAAAGTCATTGTCTTACTGATTCAGATACTTTCCATATGTTGCTGTAGAAATATCTTTTTGTATTTTATGTGTAAAATGTGTAGCAAATTAGTTTCTATTCAACTTTCCTCCTTCATAATGTTTTCCTTTTAAAATGTTGATGTGTTTTTTATCTCTGGTCTCTGATATCCCACTGTATTTTTATTGAAAGAACACTTTAAAGTCAAAGATTTTGAGGTGACTCTGCTGGTTTGGTGTGGTTGACAATAAACCTTGTAGTGCTTTTGATGTTAAAACATCCTATTGCACTGGATTTATGGCTTGACTTCTGTATCATGCTTAGCTGATATGGAGTATGCCCTGTAACATGCTTAAAGCCCTGAAGGTATTGACCTAGCATGGGAGAAATAGAGGAATTTTTCTCTTACCAGGTGTAGCACATTATAATTCTATCTCATTTTATTTTAGGAATTATTTGAAGACGGAACTAGTTACATTAAAATTAGGTGATGGGAACATGATTACTAAAAATACATTTAATGCTTGAGGCATTAAAAGACTCCATTTACCATAATATATGAAATACTTTTATTGCAGGGAGACTTTATTTCACTATTTGTTTAGTAGGTGAATGGATATTTAATAATCAAATAAAGCAACACCACTCATGACAACTTGCCCCAAAATTACCTGCTGAGGAGAGATGGATGAACAAAGCATGAGGAAAAAATAATCTGCTCCATGCTGTGCCTTTCTGCTTGCAATTTTCTAGAATTTATTCATTATTCAACATTATTCAGCAAAGACTGTCGGCAGCGTAGTTTGGCTTGTAGCTTGGTCAGAAGTAGTGAGTATTCAAAATATATTTCAAAGGAAAATTATTGTCATTAATATGCAGGTCAGTTTTGTTCTTTGTTTATGATCCTTTACTCAAAAAAATCCATAGATCACAAGTGAGTCTCCTAAGTGTTACTGTAATGCAAATTAATAATATAGGGAATCATAATATTCCTGTAGTTTGACTTTAGACCCTCCATAATGATCTCCACAGACTTTGCTGATGTTCAGAACAAACTTTAAAATATTTTTTTTCAGTACAGACATACGGGACTGTCACTTTAAAATACATCAAGCACACTTCTGTTTTAGAAATTCTTGTTTTGATGGTTCTGTCTGCTGTTGAACTTTTTTTGCTAGAGCATCCATGAAAAATGAATTGTAAACAAGACACAAATCCACCTGAAACTAATAAAAGACTCAAATATCTTTAAGAAATTTTGAACTCTTGTTTTCTTGTAACTAACCTAGGATCTGTGTTTTTAGACTTTTCCTCCCATCTTCGTAAAGTTTGTAAAGCTTTTACATGTTTCAGCTGTGAAGTTGTGTAAGATAACATAAACAAAGGTCATCAGTGCCAAAAGCTCTCTTTGCAGGTATTAAAGGTATTTTCAGAAACATCAGTGCTGAAAAAGAGTTACAGTAATTCAATTCCTTGATTAAATTAATCAAAAATAAGTATGCAGCTTGAGCAACAATTGCATTTCTTTGGTTTGTTTCTTTCCTTGGTGTGCAGCCACGGACCTGCTGAGCATGCAGAAGGCTAGGCTGAGCGTGCTCGTGAATAGCACAGTAGCAGGCCTTTGGACATCCTTTTTTGTGTCCTACCCACTCTTAATGTACTCATTAAGTATGATTAAGAACGCCACAATGTTCTCCAGACTTCCACACTGTGTGAGCTTGCTGCTGGGAAGGGGGAGCAAAATGTGGCTCCGAAGTTTTAACATCTGCTGTAGCCACGTGTGGTTTGCTGGATAAGATCTCCAGCAGATAGGGCATTCCTCAGGTCTGCTGTCATTAGCCAGAGCTGCTCACTCCCTGAGGATTGCTAATATATCTTTTTGGGCTTGAGAAAAGTTAATCAGCCAGATAGGTATTTTTCTCATAGCTTAAAGGGAAGGACAAAATTTCTTTCCAAGGCAACTTTGGAAGCAGCTTCTACATGTATAGAATATAAGGCAATTTTTCTTGGGTAGGCTTGCATTACTCCTTGCCATTTCTATATTTTCACAGAATAAATTTTGTTCCTGGGCAGGGGACTGAAACAAGATGTCTGTGACTCATTCACTCGCCGAAGAGGATCTGAGGTGAAAATAAGAAATGAGGGAATAGAACACGGGCTGTCTGAATGGGAATTGCTTTTATGTCATGGTCATCTCTTACTGTATTACCCTTGCCTTTAATGAAGCAGTAATGAGATAGTGTTTGTGCTCAGGTGTTAGCCTCCTGGCTGTAGATTAAAGAATTATAAGCATGTCAGTTGGCAAATTCAAGACAAGTCCACAGTTGCCTCTTAGAGGTTTTTCTCAGTGCTTAAAACAATCTACCATCAGCTCTTCCTTGCTGCTTGTAGAACCACTGGAAATCCCATCCCAATCTACCACTTGTTCTCTCTAACATGACTTCTTTGCTCTCACTGGGTGATATGGCTAATTAGAGATATGGGAACAACCCTGGGAGAGCCTCTTCGAAGCAAAGTCCTTCCTAGGCAAGGACTGCTCTGCTTCTCATCACTAGCTTGGACTTACATTCTGCTCGATGCTCTTCTTCTTTAACAAGTTCCGTGTAAATCTCCTCTTTTTCTTTGAGGCACCTTGTCATCAATTCTTTTGACTCTGTAATGGCTCTTCATCAGATTCGTTCAGGTTCTCAGAAGGAATCTAAGTGGAAGAAAAATGCGTCTTCATCATGAAATAATTCAAATTGTCTCAGCTGAAAAGATCAGTAATTTATTTTTCTTGAAGGTGCTCTGTTCACTCATGAAACTGGTAGTCCCGCCTGAAGCATGATAGACAAAGATGAATGTTAAAGTTTTTCTTTCCAGAAACACAGTTTTTGTATAAGTGGCATATAGCAGGAATTTGTCTCCAAGGGCAGCAATGTATGGAGGATACATAGTTCAATCTTTCCTTGATTCATGCATCATCAATTGTTGACTAGATTCTAGTTTCAAAATTTCTGGTAGCTGCCAGAATATAGTTTCAGATATAGAGTAGGCTTTGTGTCTTTACAGCACTAATGGGGGAAAAAGAATTATCATCCTTTGAATATCTTTTACTTCATGTTTTTACTTCAGTTTGTTCCTAGAATGATTCAATAACTTAAGCTGCACAGGCTCGCAGGAGGTCATCTCCTACACCTCTGTGCTTGTTGGGATATTCCTGCATTCAGGAGTACCAGGGATGTTCCTTTGCTCCCATCACAGGGCAGCAAGTGGCACCCCAATGCCCTGAAATGCACTGTTTACCCAGTGAGGACATGGCTTCACACTGCTGGTCCTCAGTCAGCAGGATGTCACAGGTGCACCCCGGTGACATCAGCGACTTTTAACAGCAGTGGTTTAAAAGCAGAATGATAGCTCACCAAACAGGAGAGATGCGGGATAAATAATATTAGGAAAGGACGTTTTTGAATAGGTGAGGTTAGGTTGGGTATAAAGATTATTGCTACTCTCCTTGGAATGGCTATGATCCAGGAAAGGATGTGATTACTGTTCTTAACGTCCTGTAGGAAGCACTTTCCAGAACTGGGAACTGCACACCTAATAAATGCATTCAAATATAACAAAAATTTGTACTGATGTGAATGAAATCACCACAAGGAAATAATTAGCTCATGGATGAGCAGAAACAGACAGTGCTTTCTATAGAAAAGCCCACAGTGTTACTGAATTACAGTTTCATTTTTCATGCTTTTTATCCTTTTCAGGAAAGGTGTGTTAGTTCTCCTATGCCAAGCACAGAGGAGTTTCAGTTAAGAACACGCTCCTAACTTTTCAGTTTAATCTAGCAAAAGCGTAACTACATTTTACCCTGTTTGACAGAACACACGTATTTTGGCAGTGACTTTCTAGTGACTGTATGCTGACTACCTATTCTAGGGACTAAAACAGAGTTTAAAGACTGATATTGAGGGCCATAATGCATAATTTGGAGCATTAATAACGCAGACCTGACAGGCCTTGAGTCTCTGTGCAGTTAATGGAGAAAGTAGATGCAATTCCTTAGGCGTGGGAGTGCACCATGAATCTGTTTTTCAGAAATTTTTTTTGTACTTCTCTGAACTAGCAGCCACTGCATTCCAATGCTTGATAATCCTTCCCATCTTTTTATAAAGATGTTCTGTTTCTTTCCAATATTGTAACTAGTGGGAAGGAGTAATTTCTCATAGAGAGGCCCTAGGAGAATGAAATTAGACATTTTAATGAAAAAGTGTGAAGAGGAAGTAAGACATATTTTTCTGGGTCTAACAAAAATAACTTGCAAGTAGATTCAGTGACAAAAACACTCTCAGGATGGGACCAAAAAGAGATATTACAGAGCCATCAAAGCTTTCTCCTGCTGCTATTCTGTTTGAGTACTTACAACGCACCTGTTATCAGGCTTCGCCTTTGTGGGCTTGGAAACTAAGGGAACTGGGAAGATTGTAAGTGCTATGATGATATCAAAGACGAAGTGACTCTTATGTCATTAGCCATGATAATAAGTGGGATTCCAGCTAGACCATAAGTGTATTGATCCAGCATTATTCTTGCAAATTGAGATACAAATAGGGTGTTAGAAAGAATTATGCCTAATCATGTTTTGTGAATGCCTATGTGCAGGAGTATTGTTTTGACTTCAAAGAGATTTTTACCTGTGGTTTACCTGTTATTTCTGTCACTAGTGCTGGTTTCTAGTCCTATAGTCAAGAAATCAGAAAACAGGAGAAACATGTAGCAGAAACATGCTGATTACTAAGAGAGTTTCTACTGATGACAGAGCTCAATTCAGGCTAGACTGACTGTCTGCCAAAATATTTGTCTTTTCCTTCTGCACAAGAGTAATTTGTGACTGTTAGTCACTAATCTTCATAAAGCTTGGTTTTGTAAATATGGGGATCTTGTAATCTTGCAAATGTGACTGTTCCAGAAAGATATCTATATGGTGATTCACATTTACAAGATTTGATCAATCTGGCATTTCTGCGGACAGCAGACACCAGACACACAACTGTATTTTTGCATACAACTTTGAAGTACTTGCCCCCTGTGTACCTTCTCATGATTTGTAATGGGAGAAACCTGGTATCATGACATTGGACACTCTACTTGAGAGATATGATCTGTATTCCAGTTTCCTGGCTGTGTTGTGAGTATGTTAATGAACCTGACAGTCCATTGAAAACAAGTTTTTACTTATCATTCTCTTTTTAGAGGGAAAGGAATGAATAACTTTTGTTTTTCCTTTTCTATATTGTAGGAAACACACTTAATTCCTTTGCCTGGCCTTTCCACTCTGTATAGATATTACCCCTTGTCCTAAGAAGTTGTAACAGATTAACATGTGATTCTATGGTTCTATGAAATAGTGGCATTTAAAATCTAGTTGTCAAAAAAATAAGTCATGGATGTATCATATCTATCAACTTTGCCCAAAGCTCTTGCTGAAAAAGGACTTCGCCCAGAGCCATAATATTGAATTAATGATGTAAATATACAGCCCTCAAAAATAAGTTCAAACAAATGCATTACATGATGTATGTACTGTCACTGAAAGGATATAGAGTAAAAAAAACCCCAAACATCTGTGGCCATTGTTTGTTATCAGTGTACATCGCCAGTCAAGAATGGCTTTGGCATACAGATGGTTCTAAGAATAAATGTTAGTAAATTCCAACTCAAATATAAAGCCTGCACCAAGGAACAAATCGTATGCCATGGTGTACAGTTGAAACTTCGAGCCTACCACAAATCCCAGAAGCACGCATTCCCAAAAACAAATGCTTTCCAGCAAATACCAAACAAAAATAACTTTTCAACAGAAGATGTCTCTGGAGCATAGAAAAAAATACCAGCCCTTTTAGGACAGTCATGGAGGAGAAAGTTAGTAAATAGTCATCATAAACTCCAGCTTCTTTGTGGACTCAGCCAATAATCATCATGCCTGAGTTGTGGCGAGAACAAGGTTATTTTCATCTTCTCTATGTGACAAATTCCACTGTTCTCCAGATTAAATGAAATAAAGCCCTTCACTGCATCTGGTGTAATAAAGTTATTCTATTACCCACTTCTAGTCCAGATGAGGCAGTCAGAAATGAACACTTTTTCCTTACAGCTGCTGCTTCTTTTGATCAGAATTGCTCTGTGTTCTTAGTGACTGTAAATCTGAAGGAGGAAGTGTTTTTAGGAGACGGAATAGACGTGCATCACCCTCTTTGGTAGGCATTAAAGGCCTTTGGTACTCTGGGGACTGCAAAAACCTTCTCCATATTTCAAGATCTCAGATGTTTTTCTTTATTAGAGGGATTTTCCACAGCAAAATCTCCAAGCGTATCATGGATATTATTCAGCCCAAATGAAAACATAATTAAGAGTTCAAACAAAGCAGAATCCAGGATTGTTTAAGAATCTTAATAGATCTCACATTTCTAGACTCTTACCAGACCAATACAGAAGGGAATGAATAATGCTTAAACCATTAAGCCATCAGGGTTTTTCAGGAAACGGAAAGCATCCATCCTATCTAAGAAATCAATTGCACAGAAATTGTTCTATTGTCAAACAGTCTGGAAAAGCAAGTCCACTAGTTAGTTGGGTTTTTTTTTTAAGCTGGAAGGATTTTCTCAAGATAGCTTCCTTTTTAACTGTGTAAGATTATGTAGGTTATATTTCAAAGTAAGTTAACGTAGAACATTCGGGTATGGTGTATTCAGGGCAAGTGCTGGCACAAAGACCGCATTCTCAGATTAGTCCATTCTTACTTCTAAATAACTGGTGGCCACAATCCTTTCTTCTTACTACCTGCTGCAGTAACACCTCAAGCTATTTATTCGTGTCTCTGCCATCTCAGAACAAGGATTCTGGATATATGCTATAGCTGAATGAGGGTAGAATCATAGTTTGGCAGCAGCCTGGAAAGAGAAAGATGGGGAGATTTAGTGCTCCATATAGCCTCATGGATTCTTACTGGGTAGCTTGGATTTCACAAAGTCCCAACTCCAAAGGAAATTTTAGAATTTTGGACATATCTCTGGTTTGTCACAGGGGTTATACTTCACCTGAATATCTCTTTTCAAGAACAAACACTTTGTATAAAACATTTCAGACTGAGCAGAAGATTAACTCAAGGCAGAAAGGAGCAATATTTGAGGCTCTTGTAGCAACAGGAACCCAAGTAGATGCTATATTCCTCAGTGATCTGTGAGGCAGAAGAACTTTTCTCACAGAGTCTTTCGCAGTCCAAGCTGTGAAAAACAATGGTTTTATGGCATCAGACCTGGTGATCTCTCTGGTCTCAAGAATTCAATTGTTATAAATTTCCTTTTGAGTTTGTAGGATCAGGTGTCTTTAATACCTTTGCCATATGCCTGTTGGCTTTCTTGGCTATTGCTGGTGACTAGAACATTCTTTTTCTGCATATGACACTTGGGATGCTAACTCTACCATCAGTCTATAGAGACAGTATTCTGTTGTAGCCTATTAGTTTTCGAACAGCCTAGGATGATGTGGAGAGGAGATTCACATCTGCCATACAATTGGTTAAAGAATAGTTATTATCCCATTTAACTCATACTATGATAAAATAATATGCAGACAGAATATTTGAAAAAGACAATGTAGGTACATAAATAATGTAGGCTAAGGAATGTAAGAAAATCTCTGGTATTTTTTACCAAAATAAAACCTATAAAGTGTCCCTTTGATTTGAACAGATTGATGCAGGCAGTTAGCAATTCTTTCCCTTGTTTTTGTGAAGAAGCTTTTCTTGAGTTGAACTTCTCAAAAAGCAAACCTTCCTTGTGAAATATTTGAATTTTCATAACCAAACTTTTCTCAAAGTCAGCCTGGAGAAGAGAAGGCTCTGGGGAGATCTATTAGCAACCTTCCAGTACCTGAAGGGGGCCTACAGGAAAGCTGGGGAGGGACTGTTTACAAGGGCAAGTAGCGATAGGAAGAGGGGCAATGTTTTTAAACTAGAGCAGGGTAGCTTTAGATTAGATGTTGGGAAGAAGTTCTTTGCTATGAGGATGCTGAAACCCTGGAGCAGGTTGCCCAGAGAGGTGGTGGAGGCCCTATCCCTGGAGACATCCAAGGTCAGGCTTGATGGGGCTCTGACCAGCCTGATCTAGTTGAAGTTGCCCCACTCACTGCAGGGGGGTTGGACTAGATGACCTTTAGAGGTCCCTTCCAACCCGATTCATTCTCCGATTCTCTGATCATGTCTGAATGGATGCTTATTCTCTTGTCTCTTTTCCTTCATCTTCAATTTGTAGGCCATACGGAGTTAATTCACTGTGTGTGGTAATTATGGAGTAACTCAAATTTTCTGTTTCATTGATTGTCTTCTGGAGGAAAATTGTCAGCCTATAACATTGTGATTATTTTTCCCAACTACATTCATAAGCCTGCAATGAAAAAACCCAACAAACAACCCACAAAACCCTCTCAAAAAAATCTCTATACTTAGATGGGAAAAAGCTTTCTAATTCCTAAGTGAAAAACCCATCTGACTCCCTTGTGGTTTCCAGGATTAGAGATTTTAGGCTTGGGATTGAAACAGCTACAAAAATTTCATTCCAAATTTTACTTCTTTTTAAAATTCTACCTAAATTCAGATAAGTATCATGGAGCTAGGTGCTTTTATACATAGATAATTACAAGAGGAATAAACAGTTTATTTCGTATGACAGCTTTTTGATCTGTTTCTACTGTATTTAACCTCATGCAAAACATTTTAATCCAGAATAATGGAGCAACATGTTTATTTAATTTTTGTTTTGTTTATCAAAAGAGTAAAGTCTACAGTTAGCAATAAATGCACATAAGTATATATGAATATAAATTCTTCTTTGTGTTCAGTATCACAAACTTACTTAAATATCATGAAAGCCTTTACAAGCAGAGGCTAGTGTGTCAACGTATTTAAATCATGTACCTTCCTATTTTTTCATCTCTTCCTCTCAATCTAATGTCTGTTGGAAAACTGTTATGTAGAAATCTTTAAGAACATACCTTACTATCATATACTCAATGTTGTGTATAACATCCCGTTCATAAGTTTCCTGTCACAACTCGTGTGCCTAAAGTCAAATGTGTACACACCAGATTTGTAGGAACACAGACCTTTATAATTAGCTTGATCTGCTTAACACTCCAGTAGTTTCTGTAGAAAGAATGTATTTGATGGTAAAGCCAGACACAAGATATATTTTATGAGTGCAGAAGGGGAAAAGCTGACCTAAATTGTTTAATTGACAGTAATTTTCAGCATTTTCAGTCCATTTAAAGAATTTATCTAGTGCAATTTTAAGCCATGACAATCATTTTGTCTTAATAACTTTTCTCCACTGCCTTGAAAATGGACTTGTGTACAAGAAGGCACAACAACTAATAGAACAGCTAAATGTTTCTGGTTTGTACCGCATCATGGCAAAGTTGCATCCTACATGTTTCCAGCTTATCTACTGAAGGAATAACTAGCTTTAAAGAAAAATTATGTGCTAGTATTTCCCATTAGCACTTGCAAATAGCTATAACTATCAACAATATTATTTTCTTTTAAAAATTATATTCCTGACATTTGAGGTGCATACCAAAACTTTTCAATTTTTGTACATAACACCCCAGCTAACTATTTCTAATTGGGTCTGTTCCAGTTTCACTGTCAAAAAATGTCTGTATGTTCTGTAACAACCCACCTCCCTCCCTCCCAAGTAACAGAACCTCTTAAGATTGTTAATCTTAGGATTTTGTTTTATTAAGTCATCTATTTCCTACTCCTACTACCAATTTGAAAATCTTGCTCTTGGGTTTTTACTTCTGTGGTTTTACAGTTAACCTCTAGTGATTAGATCTGTTTCATAATTAGTCCTATGTCTAGAATGCCAAGGAGTTTCCTCTCTTTTATTTCATGAGGAGTGATTTATACCTGTGCTTTTCAGGGAGCTGAATTAAAGCTGTACCTTCCTTTCCCTGCTATTCCAGAAACTAGCAAATTTCTACTTGTTCAGGGTTATATACTCTCAAAAATATGTGTGATGGTAGAGTTCACAAATTTTGGAATAGTTTTTTAGATCTATCATAAAAGGGAAATGTTCAATCCTTAACGCAGTTTTCACTGTTGTTTGTTAGGCTCATCTGTAGAGCAGAAGAGGAAAACCACGTGTTGAAAATGACAGTGCAATTATGAGAAAGAAAAACTGATCTGACGACTTCAGGTAGGTAGACTGGGAACTTTTTTGTTCAAAGCATTTACTAGATTTTAAGATTATGGTGACCATGTGTCAATTGTGACAAATAAATATGGTAAACTGGACATAGATGGAGGCATGTATATTCGTTTTATTGTATCTAATATGAATGCATGTTTTTATGTGTGGAGATGTATGTAGATTATGGAAAGAAAGAATAATATAATTGCTTTAATATACAAGATATAAACTTTGGACATCAAAGCAATGAGTCAAAAAATTATTGTGTTGTCTACGTGTTACATGGAGAGTACTGTAAAACTTATTCTACATATTGGAGAAGTGTGGGCACCTGTAGCTCATGAAGTTTTACATTTGCTATGATATTTGAAAAGAGCATAAAATATATGGCTTAACCAATTCAGATTAAATAAAATAAATAGTTTAATTCAGATTAAATTAATCAACAAAATTAAAAATCCCCAAAGGAATTTCTTTTTCATAACAACCAACACAACAAAATTACAATTGGCTGCAACATCAAATTAAAAATGAATAAATTTCCCTGCAAAATGCACTGTTAAAGTCAATTCTGAGACAGCATAACATTATGTGAAGGCTACTTATTTTTACTCCTCAAAATAGAGCAGGAGCTCCTACTGCTAATATAAAACACTCCTTTGTGTGGTTCAGGTAGGATACCACTGAAAAGATGGAAAGTCCAAAGTAAGCTCAGCTCAGCTCCAATTTTATGCACATACATGGTATCCTATGCTGATATTAGTGATCTGTAGTTAAGTGACTTTGCATCCTGGGAAACTGGACCAGTAGGACACTTTTAATTAATGATAATCTCTATGCAAAAATGGTTTTGAGGAAATCATTCAGGATGGCTGATGACATTGGAAACACAGAAAGATGTTGAGTCCTTTCCTGGTGAGCAGTTGTGTATCTATAAGGACCTGACTTGTCCTCACTGCTTAATATGGGAGTATTGCTGAAGCAGGTGTGTGTTTGGCAAAAAAATATTGTTATTTTCCAGAAACTGCATTGGAGGAAAATATGCTCTGTTGTATTGTTACTGTTATAGTGTTTCAAATTAAGGAAATTATAATTTCAGTGTGATGTCGAAGGCAAAGTCATCAACTGAGACTCAATAAATGAAATTCTTAATGTCAGAAGGTCCTTTGGGATAAGGAGATTTATATTGCTTGCAAATAGCCATAGAAAATTGAATATGTAGGCTGAAGAAAGGAACATTATTCTATGACTTTTTTTTCCCACTACACTGCAGGTAATGTTCCAAAGGTCTAGTCTAAGGATTATTACTGCACAAGGACAAAAACATGATGGCTTTCAGGTGTCTTTAGTTTTAATTTCTTCCTTTCTTGTTGCATTGCTTTGTGTTTCTGCACACTTCTTAATAATCTTTTCCTTTATTCTAGACTATCTAATTGAGTCCTGGAGATGCTACTACAAGTAGAAATTTCTGCCTTTGCTTTTGTGAGGCAGCAAAAGCGTGAGGTAGCCAGTGGTTTACATGAGGACAGCACTGGTGAAAGCAGCAGATGGAGGCAAAGCGCAGTAAGAATCCAGTTGTGTTATACTGTAGCCTCCAGCCCAGGGGCAGCCCTGGCTATTCGATGCAGGCACCTTGCTGCATGCTTTGTGGAAGAAAATTGAAGCTTGTCCCAGTGGCCAAAGACAAATGTAAGACTAGAATTAAAGTGTTTTTCTTGGATAAGGAAAAAGAATGGCCTTTTAGTTGGATTGAGGTACCTGCTGCCTACACATGCCTCTCAGAACTGCATACAAAGAAAACAGGAGTTTGCTGAAAGCAAGAGATGGCTGAGGGAGTAAAAAGTTCATGGCACAGCTGCCTTCCTACGACTTGACTATGGAAAGACAAGATGCATCTGTGGGAGGATTTTTGGGCTATCGACAGTTACTGGGAACACTGGTGGGACACATAATCTTGCACACAAAAACTAGGAAAGTATCACTGCTGGTAATCTGTGCAATATAAGTGTTTAGAAGGTGTTATATATATATAAAAACATGTCTTTTAAACTGCCTTGTACACGTCTTCATAGACTTTAAATTGTACCCTGATTTTGCAGGTGAAAGAAGAGAAGTTTGGAGAAATTTTTTTTCTTTTTTCTTTTTTTTTGGGTCAGAACATCTAAAGAGCAAAGGAAATGGAGGGTTTCTCAGACTAGCCAGAGAAGGAAGAGTTGTCATCATTCTCCTTTTGCCAAATAGCTCACAGGGTAAGGAATGCTTTGAAGATATTTTTTTCTGCAAATGTGATGTAACCAGCAAGCTGAAGTAGGCTGACCAGATTGCAGACAAACAGCTCTGAGAAACTGTCAGGGTTTCCTGGAGTGTAGTAGTGTGGTAGTTCCCCTTAGGTACTGTTGGAGAGATGACCCTCCTGCACTGACCTCTTTAACCTTTCTGCCCAGTCTTCTGCCACTGTTGGAAATAACTCCCAGGATTTGCAGGTTTGGGTTAGGAAGATAGGGAAAGGGGGAAAATACCCTACTCTGAACAAAGACTGTCTAAAACATTTACAGGGCAGCAACCAGTGCCCTATAGGGCACCTTTTGGGTAAGACTGCATAGGTTTCAGCTGAGGATGTGTAGCAGGTGTTCTCCATCTCCTTTGATGGGTTTCACTGCAAGCCAGGGCAGTCAGCAGTGGGGTGTGGGAGGCTGATCTGTGAGGAGGGGTTTCATGTGCGTGCTGGGAAAGGTCTGTTGGTTTGTACTTTTTATTTGGTTTACTTCCCCCTGAGATTCTGATGGGGAGGTCACTGTTTCTTTGTGCCATAGAACTGAATTAGGAAGCTGTCCTTAAGACTTGCTGCAGCAAGACAGCACCAGAAAGAGCTTGAGTCTGGCCAAAACCTGGCCTTTGCTGTAGATTTTTGAAGTTCGTGTTCTGTTCTCTTGCATTGTGTAAATTACCTGGGTCTTTCCTGTGTTTGGATACAACACTGAGGGGAAGTTAGCCAGACATTACATTTTATTTCCCTTCTAACCCCATGTTTTGTCATCTTCTAAGTGATTGACTGGAAGGAGTTTAAAGAGGATGCGTTAGTATTTAACTGTGCTGTAAGAAATAATTAATGTTTTTAAAGTTTGGGATTTTTTTTTCATTCAGACTGGTCTGGAGCTCTCTAGCCTAGTTTATTTTTGATTATAGAAATTCATTTCAGTTAAATCATTCTTTTATCAGCAGGATCTGCCCACATTTGGTTAGACTAAATAGCTCTAGAAACCACAGTGTTTTTTCCAATTGCTTTGAATCAAAGTTGCATTAAGAAAAAAAACTTTTGCTGAGATTGGGCTGGATCTCATTTATACAGAAAAAATTATATTAAGGATTCTCTAATGTGTAGCTGTGGTGCTACACTAGTCACAGCTTCAGCTCAGTTTTGAGAAAAGATTAACGATTTTCTAGTTTTTCCACTTGCAGTTTTGTGTATGCCCATGACCTGGAAGCTTCTACCTGCCCTTGCTTTTTGTCACTCTCTTGATCAGCTGTGTTCTTTTGGTGGTTTACAATGCCTTATGTTCAGGCAGGTAAAGCTAACATCTCTACTCTCAAACAAAACCCATCAAAAATTAAACATGCTCGAGAGGGTGGAAGAATGCATTAATAAGGAAAGATAAAATCAACTAAACATAGGAATTTTTGGCCAAACAATTTCCAAGACAGACCATGATGACTTTGTATTTGTTACATGGAAATTCCAGAGAGGGCAAAGAACTCTGACTTGGAAAAAAGGGACCATAACTGGGAATAGTGGAATTGAAAAACTCCAGCCAAAACGTCTAGGGCGGGAAAAAATGTCCTAATGGTGAGATATATTGTACTCTGCAATAGATTCTTCTGATTAAACCCTGTTGTTTAAGATTTTTTTTTTTTTAAAAATAACTTATCTTAAAAACAGGTTTTAAAATTAGAATATGTATGGAAGAAATCTTGCACAACTGAAGATATATTGACCTGAGTTTTAACCTGCTCTGGAATTGTGCAATATTTTTACAGAATCAAAAATTAAATAAAATGTTGTGATTTACGTAATTTGCAGATATCTAGGAGTTCTGAGTTGTATTAAGCCTGAATAATGCTCAAGCACAGGCAGCCTCTTTTGCACAAGGTATATGACTTACACAAAGAGGCCTGAATTGGGTCTGAATAAACTAGCTTTATATGGGCGTTGCTGCATAGAATCATAGAATTGTCAGGGTTGGAAGGGACCTTAAAGATCATCTAGTTCCAACCCCTCCGCCATGGGCAGGGACATCTCCCACTAGATCAGGCTGCCCAGACCCCCATCCAGCCTGGACTTAAAACATTCCAGA
>NW_009723331.1:162915-176927 GCF_000703405.1 Apaloderma vittatum | reverse complement strand
TGTCTAATTGAAATCTCCCTGTTTCTAGCTTTGCTCAATTCCTTCTAGTCCTATCACTATCTGACAGCCTAAGAAGTCTCTCACCAGCTTTCTTGTAGGCCCCCTTGAGATATTGGAAGGCCACAATAAGGCCTCCTTGGAGCCTTTTTTTGTCCTCCAGACGGAACAGCCCCAACTCTCTCAGTCTATCTTCATAGGAGAGGTGCTCCAGCCCTCTGATCATCCTCGTGGCCCTTCTCTGGACACATTCCAGCATGTCCATATCTTTCTTGTGCTGTGGGCTCCAGAACTGGATGCAGTACTGCAGGTGGGGTCTTACGAGAGTAGAGTAGAGGGGGAGAATCACCTCCCTTGACCTGCTGGCCATGAGCCTATTGATGCAGCCCAGGACACGATTGGCTTTCTGGGCTGCAAGTGCACACTGATGGCTTCTCATCAGCCAGTACTCCCGAGTCCTTTTCTTCAGGGCTGCTCTCAAGCCTGTATCAGTGCTTGGGATTGCCCTGACCCAGATGGAGGACTTTGCACTTGGTCTTGTTGAACTTCACGAGGTTGGCATGGGCCCATCTCTCCATCCTGTCAAGGTCCCTCTGGATAGCAACCCTACCCTCCAGGGTGTCAGCCGCCCCACACAGCTTGGTGTTGTTGGCAAACTTGCTGAGGGTGCACTCAATGCCACTGTCCATGTCACTGACAAAGATAGTGAACAAGACTGGTCCCAGTACTGATCCTTGAGGGACTCCACTTGTAACTGGCTTCCACTTGGACATGGACCCATCCTGCTACCCAGGCCAACATCCGCTGCCTCCCAGGGTGTCCCCATAACTCGGGCACTGCTAAGCTTGCGTGGGTATGCTGATGGGCTTCCCAAAATGGGTCAGGAATATGCACATTCATTTGCATAAATTGGTGGCCTAAGATGATGCTCAGAGTTCTGCCTACTTGTGATGGCTGCATGTTAACACTACTGGGTTTCATAAATTGGTCATTGAATTAAACTAGTTGAAAGAAAAATTCTTGTGTCTAACAGAGAAGAATGTGTCCTCCCTTCCCCCAAATTTCATGCCCTGCATCTAAAAGAAGATGTTTGTTCCCCCAAAATGACTGTTAAAGTATGCTTTCATACTTTAACATCCTCTTCCTTAGGCCACGTATTGTTTTTCTTTTAAGTACCTGAAGATACAGTTTCACATGCATGTAGACAGAACTTGCAAGGCAGTGTGAAGAAAAAGTCATCAAGGATGAAGTTTCTGCCTTTTAACAAGGTGTAACAGGTGTCTAGGTACAGAGCCTTATAGAGTGAAAGAGCTGACTGCCTTTATTCAGAACACCCTACAATTTATGCTTTCTGTTTTGAGTGCTTTCTTTTATATTGCTGGTCCTTTATTCTTATTCAATCAGGATTTAAACACAGGGAAAAAAGACATATGTTATTTCATGTCTCGAGATGCTTAAACCAATAAGCAGCAGTTTTGTTTTCTTGGTATTTTTCAGATACTATCAATCTTCTCTTCTTTGCTTGTAGTCGAACAAAGTTCCCTTATTATTTGTCATGGAAAGGAGCTTGGCCCCACTTTTCTGTATTGCTTGCTGTCATTGTCGCAGTGCATGTGCGGTTATTTGTACATGTAATTGCTTTACATGCATATGCAGTTATTTATACATGTAATTGCTTTGCAAATGATATTACTGAAAGTTCCTTAATTGTACATATTCACTTGTTGAAATTGCCTGTGTTAATTTTCAGAACATTAGCTCCAATACTTGAGCAAGGAACCGTTGTTCAGTACCTGCTTTAATGTTTCTGGGAAAGCTGAGCCTAACACATGGCATACATTAACAATAATATATTAATATGGTCGCTAAAAAGGATTTTTGTTCTGACTATATGACTTGGCTTTTCTGAAGAGCCTAGCACCTCACATGTATTAACCCATCTACTGATCTGAACGCTGACTTGAGAACTAGTTTCTGCATTTTAAGAAAGGTTTATTTCCATACAAAAAAAATCAGGCACTGCAGTTAAACATCAATAGTATGATCTTTCTGAAGATTTGGTTCAGGAAGACAAAAGAAGAATAAGTAGCTGTCATAGCAATAATAGGATTGACTTTTATAGTAAGGAAAAAGCCATTCTGTGGGTAGTATTTCTCTTTTTCCTCTCACAGGCATGATTCTCATGCTGCACATTGTAAGCAGTCCAACCTCACTAAATCTCCCAAACCATATTTTGGGACTGATCTAGGAGTTCTTTCTTCAGTGTCATCTGGAGCAGTGGAATCAAGCTCACTAATCTCCAGCTGAAGTTGGCATCTCTTCCTCAAAATCCTTTTATTTTCATTTGGACCCCCATGAAAGTCAAATTTATAGAATAATGAACTGCAGGAAGGAGCTGGAGTTCATTTAGTATTTGAATAGTACAAACCTTTCATAATAGGTTGACATTATTCATTATGCAGAAAAAATGGAATTGGTGTAAAACTACATTCTTTTTTTATAAATATTTCAGTTGTTTGTTACCACAAGAAGAAGAGATTCGTTTACAAATCATTCATCTTTCCGGTTCACAGTTCCAGAACTGCTAGTCCACTTGTCTCTAGCTACTGTGTGCAATTACTGTGCAGGCTGCCAGGAAGAGAAACATAATGAAATAGCGTGTCCTTCAATTAACAATGGCAGATCAAATGGAAAGTGTTACTAAGGAAATATTTCCCAGCCGTTCTTCTCCAGAACACACAAGTGCAATTAGGAACAAAAAGAGACATCCTCTCTACTGCCTCTTGTAAGGCATAGGTATTTGAAACAACCTGCTTAGGGTAGGAAGTAATCTTTACAAAATTTACTCAAGTGTTCTGAAATATAAAGCAGCCAGTTTGGAACTTTCTGTTTCCAACACTTTAGTAACTAACATGCAGCCTTTACTGTGTTTATCCTCCCAAGCATCCCTAGAGATACTAGGTGTAATTTTTGATACTTAATCTAATTAAGAGGGCAAAGACATGCAGAGAGGTCATAAGATGCTAGGAGAGCGGGGAATGGGACTAAAAAAATCCAAGGAATGGAAGCTCAGAGCCATATCCATTTAATTCCTTGGCTGTCCTCTCTTTGTCCCGGTAGGAGAAAGTGATAGCAGAGATTATATGGGGACTTGGGTATGCTTAGATAAAGCTGCAGATTTGTGTGATCCATAACTAAATTGAAAAATGAACGTGCAGTGTGTGGAATAATGAGCCTATTTCCTCAAGGATGGTGTAGCCCTGTAAACTGAGAGTGGCCTTACATGTTATGTAAGTACTTCCAGAAGCTCTTTCTCTCAGTATAGGTTGAATCCTGTAGTGTCTTATGGTAGCTCTGATATTAGTGCAGGAGGCAATATGGAATGCTTTAAAAATGAACTCAGAAAGTTCTGCACAAGAAATTTTAAATATCAAATGAAAATCTTCAGCATTTGTGAAGGCTGTTGTAGATGCATGTTAAGCCTTCTTCATGCAAAGGGAAGGAAGGACAAAGGATTGCAGCACAGTGGCACAAAGGCTGTTCAGCTTCAGAGCCAGGAGAAGACCTTTTCTGCTCCCTGGATTCTCTTCTAAACATTGCTTCCTCTTGCATAAAATACAGCAGTGTTAGTTTATATACTTTGAATACAGCTCTCTAAAATTTAGGCTAAAGGAAGAAAGTGAAGATTTTATGTCTGTGGGACAAAACTCACAAGTATAAACTTCTACTGCTGTAGCCATTGACTCAGGAGCTGATCTTGTTCCCTCCCTCTTCTCCTTGTTCCAACTTCCCATGCCTTTCATCTTTCATCTTGTTCCAGCTTTCAGAGTGGTGGTCTGTACTCCTTCTTCTGATTCCCTCCTCTCTGCTGGAACTCGAGCTGTAGCAGAAGAAAGAGCCTGAATACTCAACAGGGGGGAACTTGAATTTGCACAGAAGGACAACTTGTTGATTTTTGTTCTTTCTTATTGTAGCTGCCTATTTCAGAACTTTCAGACACGAGTGCAGATAGTTTTGGGATGACATTTTTAGTCCATGGTTGCATACATGAAACTTTGAGTGGGATTTGGTTTTTTTAGGGGGGAGGGGGTTTTTTTTGTTATTATACTCTGTATGGAGTCCAAGTGAAAATCATGGAAGCAGTGCTTCCAATAATTTAAAAGTCTGATGGTGTTTCTGTGAGAAGTTTTGGAAAGTTAAGTGGTCAATTCATATGTTTCACATCTCTAAAATCTAGAGCTAAGCATGTTTTTCCTACTGCTGTATTTAGCTCTTGTTTCTCCTTATGGATTTTCTCTGATCAGAGCAAGATATGCTTGATCTGAATTTTAAAATTATCATCTCTTTTTTTAGTTGGGTAGTTTGGGAAGTTATACTGGCCTATAAACAAATCCCATAGGTAGAAAACTTAACTAAGAATATTTTTGTAGATGAAAATTTATATCCATGAATAACCATGCACAACACAAAATGGTACGGAAAATGAAATTAAAGCAGTGCCCACATGAGGTTTCATAATAAGGTCTTACAGGAATCTTATTTTCTATAGTTAGATTAAATCACTTACAGATTTGTTGGGTGTTTTTTTTTGTTTTTAAACAAAGGATATTACAACATTTCATTAAATAAGAAGACTCCATTTGCATTTTGAAGAATATATTTTAATTTGCAGTATGCAAGATGAACAGTTTTACTGGCATTTTAATTGAAAAAAAAAGTAATCTTTTCATAATTTTCGTGTTCTAGGGCTCCCTGGGTCAAATGACCTAAATAACTCAAGTGACTAGATCCATAACTACTTCTATTTGTTTTATTCCTTCAGTTAATTTGTGTTATTATGTTGCATTAAGTGATGTTCCAGTTTGACTGAATACCATTCCAAATATATGGAAATGGCAATATCTTAATTTTTGTGAAACACCCTCTTAGCACTATGATGATTGCCTACTTTTACTCCTTGAATGCTTTTATTAATCTACAGCAACAGCTTACACACAGGATGCACCTTAGGTATATTTTTAAAACATCTGGTCCCTGATGAAAGACTGTAGAGATACTTTGCTATTCAAAGTACATATTTTTTGTCTGTGCCACTGGCACTTAAAACTACTAAAGATTCATCGAAAGATTTTTGGCAAAATAATGACATTTCAATGGCATAACTCCACAAGTTTTCATTGTTCTTGCAGCTGTTGTTTTGCTCTATTTCCTTCATTAAAAGAACATTCTGTCTACAGATATGACACTTGAAGATTCAGGAAGAAGTGATACATCACTTTTTCAGAATGTCTCTTCTTTTCCATTAATAACTGTTATAGGATATTCAGAACTAAGTCTGCTTGCATACATCAGAGCATATGATTAATGAAAAGCCAACAACAAATGTGGGTGCTTCCCTGAAGGAATGAGTCTAACACATTTATCTGATGTTTTCTTCCTCTTTATCTCCTGGGACTCAAATATTATTGTTCAGAAATCTCTGTTCTTCTGTTTGGTTACTGCAACAGTAATTGTTCAGCAATTGAACTAGGGATTGTTTATCTTGTGCATGGTTGGGTTGTTTATAATTATTCCAGGGAGACTTGTTGAAAGTGTTGTGGATTTTCTAGTCTTGTCTTGATTCTGGGAATGCTCCTGTGAATGGACTCCAGATGCCCAAGGACTCCAGTTAGAGTTCAGTGGGGTGGGATTCCTCCTTAGGTGTCAAGCCATGCACAGAAAAGGCTTACTGGGTAGGAAGGCTTAACTGGTGATAGCAGAGCCACTTCTTTCTAGTAGTCTTGCAGGCACTGAAGTATGATGTGTTTGGGGAAAACACCATGTGGTGGTGGCAGAGAAAAGTGCCACAAATGTCTTGGGAATATCAGCTGGGTCACGCTGCTGGAGGACGAGCAAGGGGCTCAGCTTTTATCATTGGTCCTTCTGTAGTTCCATCACAAGTAGTGCTGATAAAATAAATATTACTTACATGTTATGTTAGAATTGGCATTCTTCAGACTGTACTGCCCATGATAAAATCCATGCTCAGAGTATTTACACTGAAATATTTTCTCTGTCGTGGCATCACAGAAAGTAGGTCTAGAAAGAATCTTGAGCTGTAATCCTTTTATTCCTTTATCCCAAACCAAGCCTAGTGTCACTGGCAGAATTTGGGGATTTTTTGGTCATGAGTTGGTCCACAAAACACCAGGCCTTCTGGCAACAGACAGGGTACACCTGTCTCAAAGGGGAAAAGAGATCTTTGTGCTGGAATTATCATTGCATATTGAAAGATCTTTGGACTAGATTTGAAGGGGGAAAGGGATAAAACCAGGCTTACTGGAGATAAGGCTGGGGCTGGCATGCCAGTGCTGGAGGGATGATGTGCTAGTAAGGCCCTTTGGTTTGCTGTCTCAGTGGAGGTACAAGATGGAGACTTTATTGCTCTCTACAGTTACCTGAAAGGAAATTGTAGCAAGGTGGGTGTTGGTCTCTTCTCCCAAGGAACAAGCAATAGGACAAGAGAAAATGGGTTCAAGTTGTTCTGGGCGAGGTTTAGATTGGATATTGGGAAAAATTTCTTCACCGAAAGGGCTGTCAAGCACTGGAACAGGCTGCCCAGAGAAGTGGGTGAGTCACCATCCCTGGAGGTATCTAAAAGACGTGTAGATGAGGTGCTTAGGGACATGGCTCACTGGTGGACTTGACACTGCTAGCATAACAGTTAGACTTGAAGATCTTAAAGGTGATTCTATGATTCTAAGGCTAGCTGTATGTAAAAAACTTCTTACTGATTCTGCCATTTCTTTGAAGCCTCTAGGGCTGTAAATTGTACAAGTGTTTCAAACAGTCTGGTTCAGTTATATGTACTATCCTCCTGTGCTGTGCAAAAAACCTCATAGGTCAGGTATTATTCACAACTATAGATGCCACTGAGCTTTCTTATTCTGGTCTCTACACATGAGAATTCAAATTTCAATTGTTCTGATAAATGATGCTGTAGAGCAAGATTTCTTAATTTAGCCATGGGTTTTTCCATTGGAAGTTTCCTTTGTCTTGAAACGCATAGATGCAATTGTCAACACAGATAATGCTGTGTGAAATTTACTTCCTGATGAACTTCCTTGTTATTAAAACCTATATTCTCCTCTCCAGTTCAGCTTTCAGTCACATTTGTGACCAAAAAATTCGACTGCATTAACTCTGTGAACCTGGATCTACAGCTGTATAGCTCAATATGTGTTTTACTCAGAGTGTTCTGTTAAGATCCTTGTGAAATATGGAATAATTAAGGATTGTGGGAATTGGGACAAATAATGGAAACTATAAAGGAAATTAAGACAATGTAAAAATCTTAGTAGTTTGTGTCATATCAGGTTGGTTATGCTGATCTGCATTTGGATTTGAACATTTGGTGTTTAACCAAGACTACAGAAATTATTCTACCGTTATATTTCTGCAAGGAATTTTAATTTTATACAAAATATATATCAGGGTAAAAAAAATAATTCTTTCTTTTGTTTCTGTTGCCACAGATAAGGCAATGAACTAAAGTCCTAAAGTGTACAAAAGACATGTAGTTTTATATTTTCTTATTATTTCTGTCTTGTTAGTCTTCTGTATTATGTAATGTGACAGAAAAAGAACACAACACGGCACCACCAATCTTCTGTGTTGCTGCACAGAATTCAGCAGGTGAAAATGTTCAGATCTTTATAAAAATTTATTAGTCTCTCTCCTTTTGTTGACAGCGCAGTACTGAGAAACAATTCTTTTTTTTTACAAGAAAGATTGCAAGAAAGATCTGAGGGTGCTCCATCTGAAGACTGAGTGAAAGAAGTGGAACTGGAAATGCTTATCTGAGGATATTGGTTGATCGTATCTTTAACTGTATTAGTCCAACATGGCAATGTTTGGCCACAGATAACAACATGCTGCTTAAGCAGTTTTAGAATAACCTGGAGAGAAGGAGTATAATAAATTGGAAACAGGTTGATAGCAAGACATGTTTAGCCATTGAATGCTTTGTGTAGCAGAGTCAAGTCAGTTGTCTGATGTGGTGACATTTTTGTTTCAACAGGAAAAGGCAGCGACACCTGGAAACCAAGTGATTGATTGTGGTGAGTTACGTTCTTTATAGTTTTTGTCTGTAATAACAGGTTAGTTTTTCCCATTTTGCTTCTTTGACATGAGTTTTGCATTGCAAATTGATTTTTTAAACAATTTTGTCAAGGATATCTGTGGGATATTTAGAGAACAGCAGACATGTTTCGAACAAGCCAGACGGTCAGCAGTGTCCGTGACTTCCGCGTCAACAGATATCATTCCAGGTAGGAAACATGAATGGTTTGTATGATTTCTGGTGTTGTCTAGCAGGGTAAGGCACCCTATTTTGTTAAACTGTGCAACAAAGGAGCATTCCAGGCTGTGTTAAATGTAGAACGTGTGACCAGCTGAAACGTCCATAAGGAAGTGAGCGGCAAAAGCAAAAAAAAAAAAAGCAAAAGAGGCAAGAATGTGGCTTGAGTGTACAAACTGTCCAGACCTCCTTTCTTGGCTATGTGAAGTGCATATCAAATGTGTCAAATCAGCAATCGATTTTGCTCCTCCTCTCAGGTGCTATCACATCTTTTCCTCCTAAAAATGCTCGAATGTTTGTGTTTGGCATCTTTTGTCACGGATTCCAAAATGCTGAAAGCTGAAGTTTTTTTCTTTAATTCTAGAGATGAAGACCACTTGGGCAAAGACTTCCAGAAATTATCTGGGCTCTTGCTCTGTTTTTGGAGATCCTTGCCCGGTGAACTAGGCTTGATGCTAATTTGAGGGAGAGGTGTGGATGTTCTGGGTGTTGTGTGTTTTTTTGTTTCTTTTTCTTGCGTGATTTCTGATTAATGCTTTAAGTATGCCAGAGTAAACACTTTTCAATAATTGATCATCTTTGAAAGCTATGACTTAAAGTAGTATTTTCTAATGGATTGACTCAGTTGTTAAACTAACACAGAGGGTTATGCTCACATTAGCCATGCAATGCAAGTAGCTGTAATTTTGAATCCTCTAACATTTGTTCCAAAATTAAAAATAAACTGTAACTCGGTAATATTACAGGGCTGCTATTTCTCAAAAATAGATGGCATCTATTTAGATCTAAAACTAGCTGACACCTAGGTCCCTAGAAAAGTTGTTCAACAAAGCTCTGTATTGCAGCATCTTTCTTAGAGGAGGTTCTCCCTCTTATTCAGTGCAAATCTGGCCCTGAGGTCAGTGCAGAATTTGCTTCAGGAAGAAAATATGTGTTTGCATACCTGTATTCATGGCACTTGAATAATTTTCAAGCCTCGAGTTCTCCCTGATAGTTTGTGCTATTATACTCTTTACATTGCATTAAGTACAGCTGTTAGGGAATAATTTTTTTCTATTGACTGATAAAGCACTAGGACTTTTTTCTGTCACTTTGGGTGTCTGAAATTACTACTCCTATGTTTCATGCTAGGAATGATAGTGATCATAAGGTATGCTTTATGGATTGCTAGTATTCTTTGAAATCTCCTTATTTTAGGGAAGTTGTCTAAAAGTACAAAAACCTGGGCTGCTTTGCAAAATAAATCCTGGCAACTGTTTAATTTCAAGATGTCTGAACTTTCTGTAACAAATAATTTATTAGAAATGAATCTGAAAATAAAAATCTTGTGTCTAGAGAAACTATAAACTATTTTTTGGCTTTTACTGTTTAGGCCCATGTCTAGTCAAATGTATTGGAAAAAATTATTGTAAAGCTCAACTTTATGATTTGTTCAGATCTAAGTTCTGAAATAAATGTGCTTATTTTGGACAGTGCTATGCCTGTAGCAGTAACATTTCCTCAAAACTGACCTGCTTAGTCTCTGTTAATGAGGAACAATGTGGGGAGAAATAAGAAAGCAAGCAGTTAGGGGGAGAGCAGAAACAGGACACGGCACAAGAAGCAGCAATCACAGGATTTCACAAGCCTAGTTGGGTGAGCTCTAGGAAAGAGGAGAAAACTGAGACTTTACTGGTATTTCCTTAATTATGGTAGCTTGATAAAATGGAGGTCAGGAGCAAAGCATGAGCAGTATAACTTGTAAACCTAAACTTGTTGTCTTGCCTAATTACAGTTTTAGGCTACTCCAGATTGTTAATGAGTAGCTCAGGTAAAATTGAACGTGGTCTTTTGCAATGGCTAGACATTTATCTGAGGGCATTCTCTTCAGCATATCTTCTTGGGCATCTTAGGCTTATTCTTCTTACATGTATACTTTTCAGTGGTTTCGTTTATTAATTTGTAGAATAGATTATCTGTACATCAGATGATCAGTGACTTCACATAGAAAATAACACCGGAAGAATCTGATTTCAGCAATGTACTCAAGTAATGTGTTTCCAAAAGTTCTCACTGTTAATCTTACTCTGTGTCAGTAACTTTAGGATCCAAAACAGTGCAGATAAGGTTCTGAAGTATAGCTGCTTGAACTTTTACTAATCTATGACCCTGTAAATTCAATCAGTTGGCTATACACTACTCTTGTACACATTTTTTTTCCCATAAATTTCCTACCTTCTGGTAGCTCAGGAATGTATCAGGCACTTCGTCCTGCACTGAGAGTTCAGAAAATTCTTGTGTATGATAATGGCTCTTCTAACTACACAATTTTTTTGGGGCACTATCTTGACTGTATAGTATAGTTGCACAAGTTAGTTGCAAACAAAAAATTTATTTTCTGTTTTTGAGGGCCTGTTAGGATACTATGCATGGTTATAGGAGTAATCCCTAAAGATGACTCTATAAAAGTCCAGCTCAAACCAGAATTGTTACATCCTCTGTAAAAAATTCTGGCTCCAGCCAGCTGGTACTTTGTGAGAACTGGTGTTAGCAGCTGGAGTGAGACATACAGATCCCTTGCTTTTTTCCTAAGCTCTGTTAAAACTAGCTCTGTTAAAACTAGGTCTTGCAGTAGTACACACACAGTTATTTCACAGTTATCAAATTGAACCCAGAACTCTCATTGATCACCACCTATGGACATAGCAGGGAGTGCAATGTAGGGGCTCATTTTGATCTTTGTACAATTTACTGCATGGTGGTTCATGATTATGAAGGGTAGACTCAGCACTAGTACTTTCTGTTTCTTTTTCCTGAACTCTCGGGAAATGTCCTTATTAAACCGCCTAGATATTAGATCATAAGCCATTTTGCAAGGAGTTTTGTCAGGTAACAGCAGCTGAGGAGCAAGTGGGTCTTCCCTGTCCGTGCTGGATTTCACATCCTTCATAATTTTGAGTCAAATATGTGTGTGTTTTTCCTAGATCTTTGAACATGCAATTTCAGCTGAATGTGTTTTACATAATTTATAAGCCTCGTTCTTTGTTTAGTTGCCCTGTCATACAGAGTCTGCAAACACAATGGCAATGGCTCCTGAAGAATTTCTCTGACGATAGAATAATTCCCGAGTGACACAAACCATTTTCTTTCATCCCTTGAGTGCTCCTAGGCTGTGTGTTTCCAGAGCAAAAGGAATACAGTTCTAACACTTCTGCAATTCAGTTATTCTGTTTTCTGGAGCAACTTTATTCCCTGGCAAATTTCTGCATTTGATCAGAAATTTGCAACCTAGACATAGAAGAGGGTTGAATGACTGTCCTTCTCTTCCCATTTACACTTCCTAATGGATTTATATTTAATATAGTAAGCTGACACTATTTTCTTCCCGTCGGATGAGAGATCAGCAGGCAGAGTGTACTGGTACGGTATAGAGCGGTAAAACTGAATTTCTGAAGAGATTAAGAAAACCTGAAAGATGTAAAAAATCTAGGCATAAATGGATTAATTAATAGATCTGATAAAATACTGGATATTTCCTGTTCTTCAAAGAATTATAACATGGTGTAGCTGCATTCAATACATTCAATATTAATAACTTCCATTAATTGATCTAGGGTTTAGTGTACAACTGTGTTTGAAAATGTAAGCTATGCACTAGAATGTATAAGGGTGAAAGATCATATGGAAAATATCAAATGCCTTTATACTATGCTGTATTATTTAGAATAGTGCTTTGTGCTAGTTATCCTGTGGAAAATTACTCATGCAAATAAAAGAAATGAAAAGGCTAGAATTGTTTCCCTTAGACAAGGAGGAAAGAGCTGCAATAAAACAATAAAAAAGGTTCCAGAGAGGGTCGTGCAACAAGGGCACATTCATGAAATTTCAAGGAAGCAAATTGGAAACTGATGAAAAGAAATACCAACAGAATGTGAAGTTGGACTGGGAACCCCACCATAGTAAGTCATGGAAGGCTGGAACTGAGTGAGATTCAGAAAGGAATGGCGTGTTTTGTATGTATAGCAAAACGACTGAGAATTATTTGAACTGATTTTAGTAAATAAAAGATCTGTTCACTGTTCCAGAGATTATTTACAATTTAATATGAAATAGTAAATAGATGAAAAAACTCCTGGGAACATGGCCCTTGACCAGGACACAGCACTGCTATCTATATGTCCAGCTATTGTGTTTTTGTTTTGTATGCCAACCTTCTGGATCCATTCTTTGGTAGACAGAGGTCCAGCTTCAAAAGGATGACTGAATCTATACTCTGTCTTCTGCAGCAAGAGTGGGCTTTAGGTTTTGTGGATGAAAGGCCTTTCTAATCTTAATTCAGAGATCTGAGTCCAAGAAAGTAAGAAAAAAATGTAGAGTGCAAACAGTCTGTCCCACATAATGCCTGATTTTGGAGTTTCTCTTAAGGATGAGGCAGAAAGGAGCAAGTGCTACAGTACACGATGTGTAGGTGTCCTGAGCCTTTGTCTGAGCTGGCCCATGTCCTGGGCAGTTCTTCCATATGTACTTTTCTTGGGGCTTTGGACCACTCTGCTCTATGAGGTGCTGCTGACTTGCTGCTAAGGATGCTAAACTGCTGAATTTTGGGACTGATCCTTCATTCCAAGGTCACCTGCTAATTATACCCTTCAATATAACTGAATTCAGTGTTTTGATGTTAATAAACTATGACTCTAAAGCCACATGTGAAAACAAAGTCATAAACCAATTGTTTCCTTTTAATCTAAATCAAAATAACGTCAAGTCCTTGTTATGGGATCTGATTCAACTTTCAGTGGGATTCCTGGCTGTCTTTCATTGATTTTGGAGATAGTTGCAGGACCTGAGGCTACAGGAACAAGAAAAAATTAGATTAAAGTTTAACAAATTAAAAAGAAAAGAAAATATGTATATTAATATATTTTGATTTCATGGAAACATAAATGTGATTATAGAACTCAATGAGTTCAATAGTCGCTTGCTTGTTAGGCTTCCTCTGTCATGGACAAGGCAAGCGCAAAACCAAAATGAATTGAGATTCTTTTCTTATCATATTTTCGTAGAAGGTTTATTTTTTTTTCCAGTTAGCTTTAAGCTATGAAAATTTTATCTTCTGGCTATAAAATATCTCCAGTCAAACACTTCAGGTTACAAAACTGATGTCTTCTATATAATCACCTTCCTCCTTGAGCTGATAATTTTGTCAAATAATCGTTTTCCTTAATGGCTAGAGATGGAGAACAAAAAGCACCAAATAGCAGATTTCTGAAACGGCAATGTGGGTAGAATAAAAGCTTCTTTTGGGAGTCTGCACATTTCTGCAGCCTTGGGGCTGCAGTATACATTTCTGTCAACACTGTGTAAAAAATAGCATTGACATAGGGCAACTAGTACAGCAGTGTGGCAGTTACACAGTTGTGTATGATAATGCGTAATCTTAGCACTATATTTCTGTGAAGAAATCAAATGCTAAGCTTAAGATATTTTATTTGAGTGATACTGTTGCACATTATACCTCGAATTCTGTCATAAAGACTTGCATCTCTCCATGCTCACCCTGTACTGGTCATATGTGTTGTCACCCTCCGCACTTTGTCTGGTAAAGAGTACATTGTAGGTTTGTCATGATCAGTGTGGGAGAGCTTATGTCCAAGATTTGTAGTCAGATTTCGGAGTTTCTAATTGTTCACGAGCTCAGCAG
>NW_009723331.1:102644-162884 GCF_000703405.1 Apaloderma vittatum | reverse complement strand
GCTGGGAAAAAACGCCCATGACAAAATTTTATGCTTTGGTACAGAATATTCAGAAAGTAATGCTTTCTTTTTTTGATGAGCTTATTACCCAGTTTGTTTTGGCTTTGTTTTTCAAATTTAAATGTTAATTAGGAAAGTGGTATGTTCCAAGATGGGAAAAGCGGAGCAGGAGTTGTACTTTTATAATTTAATCTTATCTGACCAACAGTCCTCATTCTTCCTCATCTCTCCTAACCCTCCTCCCAAAAAAAAACAACAAAAAAACCCCACTAGTCAGCTGGTTTTGATTTTTTTTGTCTGTATTCCAATTTTCATCTATTTCAGTGGTCTGTTTCTGTGTTTGTTTTTACTTTTACATTGGCACTTTAGATCACTGAGTAGGTAGAAAGGCAGAAATCCCCAGAAATTTCTGATATAAAATTATAGAAAACTTGGTACATAACAAGAATATTGACAATCAGAAAATCATCTCTTTTTCGGAAGCAGGAAGAACCAGAGTTATTTAGCAATTCATTTACGTAGTGCTGACTTTTTAAAGAAACCGGCTGCAGCTGGTTCCTAAAAAGAACCCATTCCTTTGCAAACAGCAAGGAGCTTATGAAGGTGTAGGTCTAAGTAGTACATTGTAACTGATGCTCGGCTTTTGCTCCTCGAATTTTTTTTTAATCGAGACTTTGTAATGTGTATTAGGAGGTGTAATTTACCAATCCAATTATAAGAGTCACAGTTTTTCCTTCATATATTAACTCAACATCAATAGAAGTGGTGGTAGACTGTATAGTCTTTATCACTCAGAGTATATTTCTTTGCGTTATGCTCCTTATTAAACATTTAATCTGTAGCATTTAATCTGTTCTCCACTCTTTCATTAATCCTTATAAAAGTGAGCTCTGCCTCAAATAGTATTTCAACTGTTTCAGAAAAAAAAATAGAGCTTTTTTTTCCTGGGGTTGTCTTCTTTTCTCCTGAGGGAAAAAAAACCCACCACATTTCTACAGATTTGTATTTTTAGGGAAGTTTTTTGAAAAGCACAGAAATTTTAGTTTCAGAGTCTCCTTTTGCTAAAATGTATACACTGTCAGTGCTGAAATACTCTTGAAATAGTAAGAAAACATGTATGCAATCATATATTTTGACAATTACCTTTATTATTGAGTAGCCATGTAATTCTTAACTGGCAACAAGGGATGTATGTGCTGCCTAATTTTTTTTCATGGTATTATCTACATATATGTATGTACCATTGCTTACATGCTGCTATTTTTGGCCCAGTCCTGTTCTGCTAATTTCAGTTATTACTTGTCCAGGTATTGAGAGAATAGGAAGATAGTTAAGACAGTCTGTCAAAAATATTCTATTTTCATCTATAGGAAGCACATGTACCACACAGTGCTGTCTGTACATTATTCATATTATTTAAAAGTGGCAGGTTCATTATAGTTACAATATATTATAAATGCTGGAAATATGTTTTTAATATACAGTAATAATACATTACATTAAAAATACATATTTCTTCCATGTGCATATTTGAGGAGCTGAGTGGACACACTATACGTCGGGATTCCTCACTGCCCACATTCCAGAGTCCTAGCTAGGCACATGTGCCCAATTTGGCTGTTTCCTACAGGCATGCTATGCTGAAACTGAGTGAGGTGCACATCGATCTAGTGTGATGTCACACTGGCATTAGCATAGGTGCGCACCTACAGACATGTATCTGTTTCTACTTAGTAGGCTGTTGTGCAGCCTACCTTAGAAAAGATTCTGCATGTGTGTATTTTGCCTGTATGCACACAACCTGTTTTTTCAGCATTCATTTTGCAATCCAGTCCTTGGTACTTTTTTGCTTAGAGCGTGTGTACAAATGTTCCCTTGTTCTGTAAAATGAAGGAAGAAGTTGAAAGGACAAAATAGGTCAGTTTATCCTAAGCCTTTCAAGAGCTTTGTCAAGAGAAGGGTGGTCCATTTGTAGCAAATAACATATGCAAATGCTGCCCTTTTTCAGTTTGCGGTCTATTTAAGTGCAACTCTTAGATTTTTATGAATTTGCTCCTTGTTTTGAAATTGCTGAGTGAACATTTGAAGCAAAAGCTTTTGGCTCATAAGTTGTTTGCAAATAATTTAAATTGTCTTTCACTATTAATTATTTATGAATTGGTGTTTATTCATGCCCACATGGATAAAGCTTCCATAAACTTTGGGAGAGAAATTGATGGCATTTCCCAAGGGTGTGAAAGCATTTCTGGGCTGAACTTTCCCCTATATGAGCATTTATGATTTTGATAACTTTGCAGAATCTGTGTATAGCTAGTATGTTCTGCTTGTTCTCATGGAGTTATGAGACTTTTTAATGTTTTAAAAATCTCTTTCAAATATGTTTCTGATGCTGCTGACCAGGGCTTCACCACATTCCTTGCAGACCAGGGATACCTTGTGGAAGTTAGTTGTTGAGATGGAAATAGTTTGTGACAGTGTGCTGAGAAAGCTGGGTTTTTTCCTTCCTATCTGCAGGCAGGAGGTTTGAAGTAGTAGAAAATTAATAAAGGCAGAACAAAGAAGCCAGATGTTGTAAGAAGGACTAAAGGAGATTCAAATAGCAGGAGGAGAGAAGATACAGGCATACTTATATGATGGGCAATGGTTTTGCTGACGAAAGTCAAAGACAGTGAGCTAAGCTGAGCAGAAGCAACTCTTTCTGAGAACAGATCCCAAAGTACTTGAGAGGGTTTCAAATCCTCTAGGGAATTTCTCAAAAATACTGCAGCATAGTAGGTAAAGACAAAAGGTGTTTGGATCCTCTGTGAAGCCAGTCTGATGGACAAGTTATCCATGGGACAGCACTGTGCCCTTGTGGCCAAGAAAGCCAATGGTATCCTAGGGTGCATTAAAAAGAGCGTGTCCAGCAGATCGAGGGAGGTTCTCCTTCCCTTCTACTCTGCTCTGGTTGAGACCTTGTCTAGAGTATTGCATCCAGTTCTGGGCTTCCCAGTTCAAGAGGGATGGAGATTTACTTGAGAGAGTCCAACAGAGGGCTATAAGGATGATTAAGGGACTGGAACACCTGCCTTATGAGGAAAGACTGAGAGACCTGGGGATTTTTAGTCTGGAGAGGAGAAGACTGAGAGAGGGGATCTAAATTAATGTATATAAATATGAGGGCTGGGTGTCAAAAAGGAAGAGATAGCCTCTTTTCACTTGTACCCTGTGATTGGACAAGGGGCAATGGATGCAAGCTGGAGCACAGGAAGTTCCACCTCAACATGAGGAAGAACTTCTTTACTGCAAGGGTGACAGAGTACTGGAACAGGCTGTCCAGAGAGGCTGTCAGTCTCCTTCTCTGGAGACTTTTAAGACCTATTTGAATGCATTCTTGTGTTACCTGCCCTAGATTCTGTTGTCCTGCTCTAGCAGGGGGGTTGACTTGATGATCTCCAGAGGTCCCTTCCAATCCTGAACGTTCTGTGATTCTTGCAACTGAATAATTTGTTTTCTAGAAATTTCCAAACTAAAATAGCTTCAGAAACTTCTGAGATCAACCCAGTAAAATTTTTCAAATTAATAACAGTTGTGAGAATGCTTAATGAAGACTGAAAGACCAGTATAATTGCACACCTCAATCATCTCTTAGATATAATCACTACTGAATTTAGCAAGTGAATGAGTCTGGGCTAAATCATTCCCTGTTAAAGTCTTAGTATCCATGGGACTTCTATGGATTTATACAGATTGTAACGTGAAAACAATTTTTACCAGTGGATATTAATGTATTGAACCTTGTGAATGCTCTATTTTTCACATGTGAGAGAATTGTGTTTTTATTAACGAATGATTTCCTCATAAAACTTGCAGAAGATGCAAATGTTTATTCAGGTGTTTATTTGAACTTCGATGTGGAAAAATAAAAGATACTTACAAAAACCATTCAGCTTTTTATACCAATTGGTTATACTCACTATGTAATAATTTTATTTATAATAAGAAATACATCCTTCACACTAATCTTGTGTTGTACTATTTAATACTCTAACCACCTTAAAAAGGCCCCTGACACTAAAAAGGAAACCTGGAAAATTAATGCAGTTTGGCAATAATAGTCTGAAGTCTCCTTTCTCTTACAAAAGCCGTATTTAGATGTAGATGAGAACTTCTAGGTTAACTGGTTATGTCCTACTGCTTTTATTATTTCCTTCAAAGTTCTATTTTCATTTGCAATGTCGAAAGAGTATTGAAAGAACATGAGATACCCTAAGGGTGAATGAGGAGCAGAACCTAACAAAAGGACTATTTTCTTTCTTGTCTTGTAAGCAAGTTTTGAGGAGTTTAGGTGTTTATAAAGGATCAAAGGTCAACACAGTCTTGAGAAGGCTCTGAACTGATATAGTTTATAATTTTTATGATGCTTCCTGGTATATTTATCAACCCTCCAGTGCCTGACTCCTCCCTATTTTGGTCTCATGTCCCTGGTAACATACTGCCTACTGTGCATTTTATTACAGGGTTGGATGCAGAATGCTTCTACCACATGATGTAAAAATGAGAATTGTTAAAAAAAATAGTTGCTAATAATCTGTGGGAAAAAGGATGAGGAGAAAACCCAAGGTTAGTATTTTTGTGCTTTTCCAAAATGATTATGAGCTAGAAGGCCATAGTTCAAAGAGTGTTCAGCAGACATAGAACGTAAGCCTGAGATGTTTTAATGCAAAAACTGTTGCTTATTCATATGTGTACAATGAAAGCATTCAGTAAAATTGGTTTTGAAAACATACAGTTATTATCTTATTTTCTTTCTCTGGTGAGCTGGAGAGCAAAATATGGAAATAGAGAATTGAGTCTGTGATATACAAGTATTTTTTGTGTTTAGAAATTACTGTGGTGCCAGTAAGACAGGATCCTAGAAGCCTTCTCTGTAGCATTTAGCATTTGAAAAGCACCACCTCTTCCAGGCTTCCTCCGGAAACGTGAGCTGTGAGAGGCATACAAATCATTTAGTCTCCAGCCCCTTTCAAATACTTGTCTTCTGACTGGAGTTCCTCTAATAGCAAAGTTGAAAAAAGTGTCAGTGAAACTCACAAGTGAAGGATACGGACATCATGTTCTTAAACTGATAAAAAGAGAAGCATGAAACATTTATACAGTTAGTAGGAACAGCAGCATTTGCATTAACAAGAATAAAGTATGTAAGGAATTGAATAGTTCTGCTTTATGACAGAGGATACAGGCAGCAGCAGCAATCTGTGAGCTCATCGTTTAGCAATGTAGCAGTGCGTGGCACATCTCCCAACTGTTTGCCTGGCTTGTTGGTTGCGTCTAGCATCCTGCTCCTGACTATGCAGCCCTAAGAATGTGTTTTAGTTAGTTTAGTAATTTGTATATGGAATGTAGTCTGATCTTGAATGTATTATGAATTTGCTCTTGGCCCATTTTGTGCTAGGTCTTTGAAGCCTACCAAACTGTGCCAAAAGGGAGTTAACCTTCAGATAATTGTTACTCTGAGTGGCAAAACAAGGTTGTTCTGGACTGAGAGGGCCGTGCACTGATCTCTAGCTGATTCCCCAAGCCATTGAATCACTAATATCATTAATGAAAGAAGCTCTGAAATGATTGCTGTTTTTTGGAAGTCAGTAGGAGATGGAGTTGTCAGTGTGTAACTGCAGAAGATGAGGAGTGTTACAGGACTTTTCTGTTAACTGCATGTTGCCTGGAGTTAACAAAATGACTATTTATAAACTTGTGAACTGATATCCTAGCAGTAAAAAATCACCTCTACTATTTCTGTTGAGCTTATGACAGCTATACTGGTCTGAACTTATTAAAAAGTCCACTACTGGGATATGTGTGGTGTTAACAAAATTATTTTAGTACATATTTATTAACCAGTAATAAAAGGCATAATCTGTCAGTAAAACTGTTACCATGTTCTACTGTGGATAATGTGAACCTACATAGGAAACGAGGAGTTGTTCCAATGATTTTTTCTTATTATTTTGTTTACATTAAAACTGCTGTATGTGGAGTACAGAAAATTTATTTCCTTCTCTCCCATCCCCAAGAATTAACATTACAAGAAAATTTGCTGCTTTAGGCTTGACATAATTAAACATAGTTTCTTATCTTTCTTGATAATTTTTGTAATGGTGAAATTACAGGGAAATCCCATTCCTCAGTCTTTTCTTGATTGCAGAGAAATTATAATTGGGGTGAAATGCTCTCTAAAATGTATGGGCCCATTTTTTAAAAATACTTTTCTGTGATATATTGGTCTTTTGTTTTGTCGTCTGTTGCTGCTGGTTCTATATTAAACTGCTGGCTTGAACTGATCCATGGATAGAAACTGATTCACATTTAGTCAGTGTCCTCAGCTGGCATGAAAAATGCTGTGAGTTCATATACAATCTCTGTATTTTTGTATATATTTGCCTTTAAAGTGAAATGCTCTCTAAAATGTATGGGCCCATTTTTTAAAAATACTTTTCTGTGATATATTGGTCTTTTGTTTTGTCGTCTGTTGCTGCTGGTTCTATATTAAACTGCTGGCTTGAACTGATCCATGGATAGAAACTGATTTACATTTAGTCAGTGTCCAGTACAATCTCTGTATTTTTGTATATATTCGCCTTTAAATCATGTTTGAATATGTGATAAAAGAAAGGAAATTAGAGGAGAAGATGGAAACAAACCATCACTTCTCTAATTCTCAGGGCTCAAGAGCCTTAGGTAAAAGTGAAAAGGAAAAAGATTCACAACAGAGAATCTGATTAAAAGATCTGGTTTAGATTGCTGTGTAAGCAGGAAATGATGAATCTTGGCAGAATCTCAACTGTGAAACAAAGCAGTGAAGAAAGTTGATGCTTTGGATAGACAAGAGAAAAAGAGGACCCAGAAAATAGGAAATTGCAGACGTATTTCATTTTGGCAGAGCCTGAGAAATTGGTTATCATTACCACCATTGTATGAACCATTACTTATAATCCATTCTGAATAAAAACAGGAGAGGGTTAATTCTCTAACCAATAGGCTGAAAAGAAAACCAGTGACTTGCAAACTGATAGCATAAAATATAGCTAGGCTGCTTGTCCTCTATCTGAAGAAATATAATTTAAAGGGGAAAATCACATACTTTTTATTAGAAGTAAAAGACTCAGCACGCTCACTGGGGTTACAGTAGACAAGTTTACGAGTTGATATGCCTAATCTGAGCTAATCATCATCCTTAGCACTGAAGGGACACTCAGAATGAAATATATGCTTTTAAATTTGTTAATGATTAACGATTTTCTCTCTTTTTTTCCCCTCCTCTGCTTTGAAGAAAAAAATCAAGTGATATGCAGATTATTTTTTTGATTACCCTATAGTGTTATGTTGCTTTAGAGTAAGGAAATTCTTGACTTTCTCAAAATATAGTTAGTGACTCCCCATAACTTGAAGCCAGTTCCAGTGCTTGCTGAAAGCAAAGGAAGAACTGCAAATAGTGGGAGACAGCAAAGCTATAGTAGTCTAAGAATATATATTTTCTGTTCTCATAACATGTGAAGATTCAAACTATTTATATTTAAAATCAGCTGATGAGCAATGTTGTGAATCTTTTGTTAGAACAGCAAGCTCCTTGTCTAAAGGCCTGACTGAAGTGAGGCATACTTGAAACGTGCTTGAAAATAGAGCTGTAAAATAATATAATTTTTCGTCCTGGTGACATTTGCTACTGATTAAAGCTCCACTTCCACCTACTGTGCTTATTTCAGGATTTGTTTATGAATACAGTCTTGTCTGAAGTGCTTCTTTTAATATACACTGGATTAAAGTGCCTTGATTTTAGTAGTCATTTTACTGTCCTTGTGTGAAAAAGGAAAAAATTAGTGTATATTTGACACAATTGAACTAAAATATCTTTATTTTATGTGGGAGAAAGTATCTTCAGTGAAATACCTTGTCTCCAGGAGCTATGGTTCCTTTCCTGCTTGCTAGTGATGACATTTGTTGGCATTTGCACTTTCAGAAACCACACACTTTCATCTTTCTAGGAAATACTAGGAAGAATGGTTTTACTGCATTATGCAGGAGTTCTGGCTTAGGATAAATCTCTGAAATGTATAGAATGACCTATTTTTGTTTTCTTGATGAACTCTATTAGTAGCTTTTTATTAGCACTGTATTAAATAGTTCCTGCAGTCTTGGAAACTGCAATTACAGTCAGCAAGGTTTTAAAAGAATAATAAATACAACAAAAATGGATATTCTTACTGAATTTCATGTTGTGGTTTCCCTAGTTAATCATAAATGTGGTGTGTGTGTGTACTGGGAATTAAATCCAAAATATATGCTGAAAATTTTAAAGCAGAGAACTGGGAATTTCAATGCATATGATATGAACTCTCAATGAACCTTGGGAAAGTCATGTCGTCGTAAGCAGTCTCTCAAATCTTAAATACCCGTGCGTTACCCTGATGCATGTGGACTGTAGATCTGCAGAATAGACCTGAACAAACTTATAGTTGTCCTTCTGCTTTCCTGTGAGACAGTGGAAAGAAAATGTATAAAGGAGAAAGTAAGAGAAATTGTGTTACTATTTGGTGTGAGCAATGAGGTGAAGCACAGAGCCCAATGGAGTGTGAGCTTCCTGAATGTGAGTCTAAAATGTACTTGGTGTCAGATCAGTTAATGACCCTAGCACCTACCCCCAAAGCCAGACCAACCCCTGTAACCCTACTGCAGCCTTCCAACCTGGGTCTGCTTTGTGAAATATTTTGATGAAATCATCTTTCTCATAGAAAACGTCTATCTTCAAAAATAGAGAGAACAAACATGCATAGCATTCCACTTGAAGGACATGAGTTTGTGAATTATCCAGTCCAACCTTAGCTTTAATAGGAAATTGGAATATTACTGTACTGCCTCGAGCAGTCTCTGGGTATGTCAACATTGCAAACGACCAAAATGTTTTCAGTGATGGAGTTATCAAATTTTCATTCCTCCTTGTTCGTATTTTAAGAAGTTCATCCTGAAAACTGAGAAATTTCCTGCTTATGTATTAGTCTTTTCTTCTGTTTCTGCACTGTCTAGTATGACCCCTGCTCTTAAAGTAAAAAGTTATCTCTACCTAGTCCAAAGCTCCCTTTGTGGCTAACCGCTAGCCTTCCTATCTCTCTCTCTCCCCACCCAAAGTTCACACAAACCAGGAATGTTTCCTGTAGTCACAACACGAGTCTGTCAAGCTTTAATGAGGCATTTAACTTCTTTCTTCTGAATTGTTTCTGCCTGTTTCAGAACAGTAACTACTTTGCTAAAACTGAGGGAAGTTATAATCCTTAGCAATTTTTCGTCTCTCTTTTGCTATTGTCTTAATGGTGTTGCCTTGAGCTCAATTACAACAGAGTTGAACTGGCTCTTTAAAAACCAAACCAAACAAAAAAGTTCTTCAATTCAAATGAAACCATGCCCAATTCAAATGAAACCATGCCAGCTCTTTACAAGTCTCTCATGGGTTTTATGGCTTTATGCAAAACCCTTAAACAATGTCTTTGAGAAGCAAGTTGCTTTTGCCACACTTATAAATTCATTCCTATAATTTCCCAACTCACGCCAAACTAAAATAAAACACCTCTGGTGCTCCTTCTGAAACTTTCCACTCCGGATAAGGCCAATAAGTATTTTTGGAAATGTTTATTAGAAAGGTTGGTATAATTAGACTTGCTGTCTTTTTTCTCCCTCTGTTTATTTGTTTGGCAAAAGACCATTTTTCTACATTGATCTGAAAGGGCAATATTCCATCTGGCCTCAGACTCTGCATTCACCCCTTTCATCAATCTGGTCTTGAGAAACTGTCTTGTACTGAATGTAAAAAAAGCTTAATTCATCTGTCTGCTTATAAATAGCTGCTTTCTAAGTACTGAGTTGCAGTGCACATACTTTTTGTGTAGCAGGTACTTCCTTGAGAAAAAGACTTTACCAGCCCTTCTTTTGCAAACCCTTGCTCTTGGGCTTATTTGCTGGTTATGCTTGACATTAGAACAGCTGAGTCTTCCACGTGGTGGTATGAGCATGGGTCTTGATGCAAGTTCAGCTGGTGTGAGATGAGAGTCTTTTAAGTGCCACTTCTGCTCTGACTGAAGGCAGAGAGTGAGCAGGCTCCAGCCAATACAAGAGAGCAAGGTTTCCCGCGAAGAGACTCTCAGAGCTAAAGTTTTTGGAAAGGATCGGTTTTGGGTAATGGCATTGAATCTTTGTGTTTCTTGGTAGTAACCAGGAAACACTATGACTCAAAAAGTCAAACTCTGCCTTTTGGGCTGCTCTTTCTCTGTGATTTTTGTTCCTTTTCCGGAGCTGTTTTTTGTACAAGCCAGGCTATGCCTCACAAAGTGCTGACTCCTCTGTGTCAGAAGATACATCATGTCATGGCCCTGGCTGGGTTTCCTTAAGGTGATGCAGTAGTGTTATATACTGTTAGTATAAATGGATGACAGCAGATACTTCATCCAAAAATTGAGTGAAAAAAAATAGACAAATTAACAATTGGACTTTGTTTACCTCTAGTTACGTGGGTAGCTCATTGGCCTTCTGCATGCTGAGGAGGTTTCTGTATTCTCCATGTTTTCATTGAGCACTTGTACTTTGCACTGTTCCATGTAACTTATTTTCTTCTATGGCTCTCAGAGTAACTTTTTAAAAGAAAAGACTAAATTGTTGGGATAGCGAGGGAAGTAGTGCTACAGCAGTGTTGCTGATAGGAGAAGTAATTTCTCCCCTAGCTTTGACTTCACTACTCCAAATCTGTTACCTTTATTTTGGAAATGTGGCTGATCAGCCAATTCTTTCCTCCCCACTTAGACAAAGATGAAAACAAAGAAAGGAAAAAACGATGAGAAAAGTAGGGGGTGAACAATAGACAAAATACTATTGAAATAGTAAAGGGCTTTGTGCCAAACTTGAAAGCTGCCTGAACTCAAGGCCCCAGGCAAAAGGTTCTCCTGAAATTACGTTTTGGATAGTAAATAAGAATTACTCACCTAATTTCAGTTGTCCTGGAAAAATGTATGGAAAGAGAGAGTCAGTCATATTTTGGATCCAAGTAGCTGTGTTACCCTATACGTTTGACTTCAGCAATATGAAATAATTCCACTTGGTGGGATCCACAAAGGAAATTCAGACCTGTTATTTGGTACCTTCATGTGGATAGAGGTGTCTAATGTTAGTTGCCCAAGTCTGTGCATTTAGGATCAAGGATTTGATCTGTGAAATTTGAGGTTGAATCCCATTTTTTTGGCAGATGATAGAAAATTCCCACACTAAAAACCCCAAATGTATTCTATTTGCCTTAGGCACTGTAGAGTCACTTAGGATACCACATCAGACTCTGATTTTTTTTTTCTCTCTGCAACTTCAAAAATCTCTCACTGTCATTTTCTCTCCTTTGTCATCTGCACTGTTTCCTTCTCTCTTTCCTTTTTCCAATTTCGTATCCAAGCACTGCTCATTCTCACCAGAATGCATTGCAATGAGTGCAGTGAGAAGATGTGGGATTGACCAGTTGTGCAAGACTGAAAACTAGAAACAGCTGGGAAAACTTGACAGTTCAGTTTGCTTGTCTTTGCAGAACTGAGTGATATAATGAATAGTGCAAGTCACTCATGTAAGCATATGGAGTTGCTTTTCTGAAATTGCGCTGCCACCAGTGAGTCGTAAGATCTTACAGAACTGAATTCCACCTCTATGTTTCCAGGTCTGTCTTTGCTTACCCTGTATAGTAACATCTCCTTCTTACACATTAGTCTTACCTAGTTTATAATGAGAGAGAATTAATAATACCATGGCTTACCTGTAGTCTTTGAAGTGGCATAATTAAAAAAAGAAAAATTAAGCAACCAATGGCTCTGATGTTTGTTAGCATTTGGATGGCTGAAGTCGTGCTCAAGATTTGGTAACTCCTATAAATCTTATTGAGCTAAGTCTCTTTTGACTTATTTACCTTTGTAGTTGTGGCTTTGTTCTTTTCTTTAGTGAGCTATTTTCTACATCAGGCACTCCCTCGTCTTGGCACATGAATCCATTCAAAGAAGACACTCTATATTACAGCAGCTGCTCTGCAGATACCTATTTGTCCTGGCCAAAGTGAAATCACCAGTCATGAGCGAGTAGCATCAAGTCTGGTTGTTTTATAGACAATACGAGGCTCTTTCATATTCAGTGGTCGTACGAATGATTAATAAACCTCATTATTTTTAAAGAACTGTTGCACTGTAATGTTTCCAGATGTTCTCCAATAGAAGCTTGTGTTATTACCATAGGGAAGTATCAATCAGTAAATAACCCATGTCACTCATTGCCCTTCTATGCAATCACAGTGTTCTGATGTTGTGGTTTGGCATCGTTTACAAAGAAATCATCAGTCCAAATAGATTATTGTTTTGTGTGTTACACTGCAGACCAGTACCAGTAGAGGGGATAGTATGAGTGCGTGATATGATCGACTTCCAGTCTACTAAGCTGAGTCAACTGTGATCAATACTCAGGTGAAAAGTAATCAGGAAAAACTGAAATGTTGCAAAAAATGTTGCTAACGAATTAGTAGAGGATATCGGATCATTTGTTAGTTAACTTTTGCTCCTCTGTTGTGCTCAAAGAGCCCTTGACAGCACAGCGCCTTCCTTTCATAAAGCAACTGTAATATTTGTACCTGGAGGATGCGAGTTTGTTTGCAGCAGCCTTTCTTATTTAGCAAAGCTGGCCTCAAAAACGTGATAGTAATTGTAATATAGACAGTTCTGATATAAGTTAGGAAAAAACATAGATGCATTGGTTCTCAGTGTCAGAATTGGAGGCTTGGAGGGGTTTTGATATTTGTGGGCCCTCCCAAATTAATACAGACTTCTAGGTTGTAATTAATTTAAATAAAATAAACTAAAACTGTTTTACAAATTTTTGCTTAAGAGCATGCACGAAACTGTAACGCCAAACCTGTAAAAACTGTAATGCCAAACCTAAATGATTTTGTCTAAATTCATTCAAACAAGGTCTAGTAACCCTCACAATTTTTATGCTAAATTCTGTGACATTTAGCAGTAGTAGGTTTTAACTCTGTCTTTAGATTTGTTTTTAAATGAAATTTCAAGCTGTTTTATTGGAAAAAAAGAACATTCTACAGCAAGAAGAAAAATGCCACTTGCATTTTTCACTTATCTTCATATTCAAAACCTAGAAAAGGGAAAAGAAATGCACTATGGTGAAAAGTCAGACTTGTTTTACCAGTCACATAGTTAAAAGAGACCTTGTTCATGAAATTGCAGCCCTTGGAAAATTCTGCCTCCAGAAATTGTGTGCAGGAGAGGGATCTGCACAGGGTCACAAAGCTTACTGATGAAGCTGTTTCCAGGCTGTCCCGGTGGTTCAGTGCCAGTTCCAATAGTTACCATCCTCTACACGGTGCAATGAGTAACCATTGCCAATAATATCTATATTATCTATGATGGGATGTTTTGCAGTCATTTTACCACTTGACTGTGTCTGGGATTTGCTCAGATTTCAGTTAGTCTCTCTTAGCAGGGTAAACAACATGCCCATTCAGTATTTCTGGAGTCACAATACAAGTAACAAGTATTGATTTGTCATGAGGCAAAGAATAATATTTGACAGCTGTTAAGACATGTTATAAAAGAGGTATTTTGAATGTACAGCCTTTTATATTACTATTGCAGGTCTCTAACCCAAGGAATCTGTAGCTGCAATTACTAGTTTGCATGAAATGAATGGAAAATTTCATGTAGAACAACAGTTTTTACTTGTTTTTTTTTAAGCAACATGTTTTTTGTGTAAGTCTGTCTTTAAGTTGCGTATTTTTATCTTTGTACTTAATGTATGCTTAGCAACTTGTTTTGTGTATTTGTCGTATATTTATTTCTATAGCATTGCTAGCATAACTTTGTTAGCACAATTTCTGACTAGAAACAACTTTTTTGTTAATTTGCTTTTTTAATGTAGTTTTGTCAAATTTCTAAGTGTTCGGAATTAATACAGTTATTGCATTTACATAGGCTTTTGGAACGTCCGTTTTCAATACTAATCTGTCTTCCTTTATAATATCAAACATATCTGTACTTTGGAGGATGCTGACAAGCAGAAGAATGACATACTCAACCTAGGATCCAGGTGCAGTGGATATGGATCACATCCATAATGAATAAACTGTGTTTCCATACAAAGACCAATACACATATACCTGTGGTTGGAGGACAATATACCCTAAATCCATTTAAAGACTATGCTAATGGGACAATGGGGAAAGTAGAATATTTGGTCTTCTAGATTTCTAGTCTCTGTTATTTCTTGCAAAGCTTAATGTTTTTCTATAGAAACAATTAAAATTACCATTGACTCTGGGTCATTGATGTCATCAGTTGCAGGTTCCTGCATGTGCTAAGCCTTCTTAGTTGATGTTTTCTTGATTCATTCAGTGGACAAAATGACTCTCCTGTCCTATCTGTCCACTAATTTTTGTCCTTGTCATTGCCCTTGGCTATCAAAAGTAGCATTTGTTAAATGTGAGTTGTTGCACTGCTGGAGACAGTGAGTTAATGTGAGGAGTGCTTTGGTATTTGGGCCATGTCAAGTATGAATGTATAAAATCTGGGTTTTACTTCATTACTTTTTACTGTTTACCTCAAAGAAGCTAAGCTTCTTTTTTTAACTGGGACAAGAACAACATGGCTCTAAACATAACTGAAATGGCAGAGCTGGCCTTACCTACAAGATATCTGTTTGTATCATGAAAACACTACACCATCTGGAGTGCTTGTTTTGCTTTAGGAAAAATGAAAGATGTTACAAAGGCTGAACTCAATGAGAAGAATTTTCATTAACAATAATCCCTGAACAAATATTTGTATATGGGCACAAACTACACGAAACTCCTTTTCATTAAACCTTTTCCTTTTCATATTTCCTTTGAAGTTTCTTAATAAGTTTAGAACTTTGTTCCCTCCAACCCAACTAGGGGCAAATGCTGATTTCATTTACACTGATTTACTAATATTACTTTGAACAAAACCGATACATTATGTTTCTTTTTCCAGAAGCATTTTCCTATGGTACTTGACTACTTCCACTATGGACGAAGACCAAAAATTAAAGATGTTTATGTGTGTGTGTATGCACACACACAAATAGCGCAATTAACTATTCAAATATGTCAGAACATCACAATGTTTTAACTTGACAAAAACAGTGTGGGTTGTTTCTCATAAATAATTTAAATGTGTAAAGTGCTTTTGTTTTACCTAAGTTAATTCACATTTCTGCAAGGAATCTCTTTGTTGTAGCCATGCACTGGATTATCAATCTTCCCTTGCCTTTGGTGAAGTCATCTTCTGTTTGTTGAATCTGCTCGGTAGGTTTTGTTCAGAAAGCAAAGAATTTAAACTTTCCTACCAACAGAACTTTGCTGTTTCTGTCGCTTATTTTCTTAGCTATCTTTCCTTTTCTATATTAACTCCCGTATTCCCATCTTGTCACAATCTCTTTGGTCCTTGGTGGTAGCAATATCTTTTCTTTCAGGCATGCTGACCTCTCCCATTCCCTTTGAAGCACTTATGATCATATCCAAGAGCTGCATTCCAGCTGTGGTGCCTTCTGAGGTACTGAATACATTAAGATAAAAAGAAATAATAAGCTCAGCTATATTAATAAGAAGCTTAAATGTTTATGCAGGCATAAACTTTGAGAAATTAGATACCTCAAAATAAGACTTTAGTAGGAATGATGAAGTAACTATACTGAAAAGTCCAAAAGATAATGCCCTTTTTCATCATGTTCTGGTCCAGTTGATGGTCATATAACTTTTATTACTACTATAACTATTCTGATATCTAAGTGAAGGAAACTTTTCCTAGGGAACATACCATGAACAAGTTGCAGTGTCTGTAAAAACGCTTTGTCCTATTTTTTAAGTTCAGTGAAGTAATCGTAACTAACATATATTGTCGTACCTCATTTTTCTTATGCTTTAATATAAAAATCTATGTGGGGGTAACTTTTTGTTTAATCACGGAACAAATGCAAGGGAAACTCTTCTTTTTCCAATTTGAGCATTACAAAGACTGCATTCTGCTCAGAGTCATACATGGGAGGAGACCAAGGAAGAGTGAAAATGAGGAGTGGTTAAATAAGATGGCAAATCCAATTTCAGGGTGCCCAGTAAAGGCTCAGATATGTCATTGTTAAACATTATAAAGGATCAAACTGATCCAGAATAGTTTTGCTAGTTGAAATGTGTTTGGAGAGGATAGGTTTCCTTTGATGGGTTTCATTTCCTGCTCGAATAGGTGAGATTGTGGAGATAACAGGTTCTTTGGGCCTGCTATTAGTGACTCTTTGAGTCTTAGTTGTGTTCAAGGAAAGAGACAGAAAACTGCCCATGGTTCTGTTTTTTTCTTTGGTATCCTGGATGGCTAACAGGAGTTTCACAAACATTCTTCCTGCAGTGCACGGGAGCATTCAAGAGTTTTTCTCAAAGCCACGTACAAAACAGTGATTTCTCTCTATAGCATAAACAAACACCTTAAATGAGGAACAATTCTGTGCTATGGCTGAGTTTACCTTCTTTGGTTGACTAACCAGGTATCATCCTTAAACACATATTTGCTGTGCATTATTAAATCGCAGTCAAAGATGTTTTTCCAACTCACAGCAGGGGAAAGATATGTCTATACTTAAAACTCCAGTTTGCAGATAATTTTGCTTGAAGCTAGCACTATCAACTCATATCCTTGAAATTATACACATGTTTAAGTGCCTCAGTATTTCTAAAAACCTACAGTTGGAGCAGTTTTCAAATTGCTAGTGTTTAGTCTCTGTACTTAAATTTGGAACTGTTTTGTTTTCATCATGTCAGGAATGAACAAAACCCAGAAATAGATGCTCTTATTCAGAGTTGATATGCAGAGCAGTGGGACTTGCCAAAGATAAATTCTGTTTTACTTGAGGGAAGATGATTTTTACTGTTGATACTCAGGAAAAAAAACCAAAAAACAACACATATCTGTTTATAGTTACCTAATTAGATTTTATTTTTCCCGAAACACTTTTTCTGGGAGGTCGAGTGAGAAGGCTGTTAAGGAAACTTTCTTCTATAGAAGGATTGTATACATACAGTGATGGGTGAAATTCAGGTATCACATATATCACAGAATATCAGGAGTTGGAATTCTATCGTATGTAGCCAGTATGCACGTATGTGCCATGTTTCTTCAGGTAAACTCTGTTTTGGGAATATGAACAATATAAATGACCTGAACATTTATGTGAACTTTCACAGAAATGAAGCACGAGCAAACAGATGAGAGGCATAAGTAGAGAACATTAAACTTAATGAGAAATAAGTTTGCATACCACAAAATAAGTTTATATGGGTTTTGTCTCGGGGACTTATGAGTGACTTATTATTATACTTTTGGCCACAAAGGACTTTTTTTTTTTTATGTGCTACGCAAGAATGAAGACCTTAGACTTCAGATGTTGCCTTCTTTATTTCATTAATGTTAATACCGGAAATCAAAAAAGATCACAAAAACACTATGTCTCATTATCAGGATGTTTCTTTTGATTTTGAACATGCCAGTAAAGAATGCTTGATCCAGCAACATCAAAAGATGAAGCCGTTTGTGTTTAGTTGGTTTGCGTTAGATATTTGTTCTTCAAGACAGAAGGTTCAGCTTTTTTTTTCCTGAACTCCAAAGCATGAGACTGCAAGTGTACATCTCTTATTGCATTGGTATTTTATGGGAATATCTTACTCGGAGCACAACAGATGGACTCATTTTAGCCCAGACTCAGAATCTGCAAATGCTATAGTATTAATATGTAGATATACAGCCCCATAGTTTTATTACTGAGAGGAAGAGGTTGTTGATTTTAGTGCTTCTATACTGAGGAAAAACAGCCAACAGCAGGCAGCCTGCAGCATTAAATTTCTAATTTATTATTTTTTAATATAACAAAAATGACTACATGAGAAATAGTTGCTGAATCATCTATAGATTATTTTTATATATAGCTACTGCATTACAAATTTTATCCAACTGTCCATACAGGTCACTTAAAATTGTTTTGGTGATTCTAGCTGTGTAGAAGTTCTCAAAAATTCCCTGTTGAGTTTCAGTGAACTCACATTCCACTGCATTGAAACACAGAAAAAATATATTTTAACTAACACGTTTTAAATTACAGCAATATCTATATTTTGCTTCAGACTAGAAGGCAAAGACTGTTTGAAGTTTTCAGAGGGCAGTCTAGATATTACTGAGGATGAAATATAGCAGGACTTTTTGCATAGATGGCATAACAGACCTGAAAAGTTCCATTGTATGGCTCTTGCTGATGGCTTGCAGTGAACCTGTATCTCAGAAATGAGTTGATACTGTTCGGTAAATTTAACTGTCCACACAGTATTAAAAGATGCACTGTAGGCTAAGTCTATGGTGCATACACAGGTAATATAATTTGAATGCTAAAAAGATATATTTTATGACACTGTAATAATATTGAAGTGATTGGAATTTTTGTTTGCCTGGTTTTGACCCTTGATAAAGCTTAAAACCCATCTGACAGGATTACTATAGCTAAATTCAAGTAAGTGGTACAGGGAGACACCTGAGAGACAGTTAAACATGATGAAGTGTTTTTTTTCTTACTTTGCCAGTTTGGAAGGTATATATTTCACCTCTTGAAGCTTTCCCATAATATTCCACATTTGATGACAGATCCAAGGTGACAGTTGGAACGCTCTTTCTATTGTTTCTTGCTTTTCAGTACGCTTGGAATGTATAGAGGTTGTAATGAATTCCAGAAAACCAAGAGAATTTCCATCATGCACAGTATCAAAATGTGGATCTTTACTCAACAAGAAGTGCAATAATGGAATAGTCTGTGGGACTGGAGAGTGTGGAGGATTCATAACGGGATATGGACTCTCATATTCACCTTTTAAAATTTAGACCAGGTGAGCAGCAGCTAACAGGTTTTCCTGTTAGTCAGCTCCTGGGTGGCCTCTGTGAGAAGAGTTGCCATGAGCAAACACCCAGGTTGAGGGATGGAGGATCCAGGTGATCTCAGACACATGCTGCGTGCTCTTCCATAGGTGGACCAAGTCACAGATGGTTTTGTAGGAACTGGCACTACTGTGCTACACCCCTCTCTGCCAGAAATGAGTATGTGAAGAAGCAGCCAGCCTTCTTGCCTCTCATGCAGCTTCTGCAGGGCTGGCTCCAGGAGAAGACAAGGCAAAGCAGAGGGATGATTTCCAGCAACTCCAGAGTGTCTTATTTGCCAGTGCCATGCTCATGGAAACCCTGAGGGTGATGCCAAAACATGCAAGAGACAGCTAGAAATGGGGATATGGAGGGAATGGAACTTTTCTTGGTGCAGCAGTCAGGCACAGCTTCCACCTCGTGCCTCCCTGGGAGCTGGGCCTGCCACCTCACCTCTCCACATGGTCTTTGTCCCAAATTCTCCCTTTGCCTCCACTGCCCTTCCCTTTTTTGCTTTTCTCATCAGCGCTTCCTGTGCTGATGATTTGCTTTACCTCTAAGCAAACACCATTTCAGAATATCGATGTGAGATACCTCTCAGGCTCTGAGGAAAAGTTTATCCTGTCTCATGGTTGTTTAAGTTGCCTCCTGAGAAGAGAGTGGGCTGACGTTTTGATACAACACTATCAACTATAGAGTAAAGTTGAAAAATTCATTAATTCAATTAGTTGATAATGTTAAAAATTTGGGCCACCATTTTTACACATCAGGCATATGTGTTCGTTTTCCCAATTCTTTCCTGTAGTAGCTGAAGACTTTTACCTCATTACCTGTTTTATATCCCTCAGGATGTACATTTGCAGTCTTTCTGTGCAGGGAGAGACAAAAAGAATAGCTTTTTCGGGCCATTTTTTCTTCATCTAGTGAAAACTGTTTACAGAAACGCTGTGCATTACTCAAAGGAAAGTCTGAATTACTAATGCTTTAACATGTGCTACGGTCTGAAAGCTGAGGTAAATTTGTCTACACAACAATTTTGAAGCATGGAACTGACTCCAGGAGGATCATTATAGACAAATGTTACCAACTAAATATCTTATTAGAGGCTTGGGACCTGAAAGCAATGTAGTCTTGTTATTGTACTGTTATGTTTTAGTTGTCACTAGAACTTCTTTTTTTGGGGGGGTGCAGGGGATTGTCCTCCTGTGATTTAACTGTATTTTTCCGAAGTCAACTCTGTTGCAGATAATTTGGGAGCCTTTGCACAATGCTTTCATGGGGACACTCTAAGTTAAAAATCTCCAACATTTTATTTCATGGTTTTCTGAGTGATCTTGGGTTACTCTGTGACTCTACATGAAATTGTATTAAGTTGACATGATTAGGTGGCTTGGATCTTCAACTACTCGTGTTGTCTTGGCATTTTGAATTTATCAGGGTTAAACAGTGAATTGAAACTTTTTGAGGGGGCTGAAGAAGTGTGTGTGTATGTGCATGAAGTAATAAAGTCACTTCTGCAAAGAAAATGTTTGACTGAGTCTATAGACTCTTGCACAGTTGTGACTGCTAGAAGTTGAACATATATCAGCATAATTTTAAGGTACAAAGTTACCATGTATTTTTTTCTGTTTATACACTGTACTTTTTCTCTCTCTTTTTTTATCTTTTTTATCTGAAGTGTCTTGATAAGAAGCAGTAAACGTAAGTTGGGGTCACAAACTTGTTATATTTTGGCAGTGGATAGCAGTGTGGAGCAAATTTGAAAGAAAGTGTTAAGCTTTAAAGGTCTGCAGTTTGACAGGCTGTTATCTTTTATCCCTCCAGCACAAATCTTTATGCTGACTTCTCTTGTATCCTTCCATTCCCAGGGGGAACTTGGGTTCACTCGCATGTTGCTGGACAAGAGACAAAGAAGATCTGTTGAACACATGTAGAACAGCTGCTCAGGGCAGGAGGGGGGAATTTTCCAGTGCACTTACAGTAATATCCATTGCTGCTGTCTTGCTCCCTGTGTAAGCACTGCTGGCCTCTGCAGAGCTAGTCTTGGGGATTTTCCCGTCTTGGAGACAGCCCACACAGAGAGCTGCTCTGGCAGACATTTGCATATCAAAAATGCCCTTTTAGGATGTCACCTACTTCTGCACTTAGAGCACACTTTTTAAGACGGAAGAATAAAATAGATTGAAACACTGAATGGCTCGGTTCTCAAAGACACGCTTAGGGTGTGCAAGAATATGGGGTCAGGAGAGAGTGCTTGCTACTCCTGGTCACTCACAGCAATTGTGATCAACAGGAAGGCATCCCTGTTTCATGCTCTGTGGCTGAGCAAATTGTGGACAGCAGGAGGTGCAGAGGTGTACTATGAGTCACGTACTCATCTGAAGTATGTAGGTATATAATAGAGTAGGTATATAAAGTAGGTAGATCGGGCTAGAAATATAGCTATTTAAAAAACACAGTAAACTCTCAAGTACTTGATCCTGGGGAGCGCTGTGATTGATGCTATGAGAGAGGAAAGGCAAATGGACTTTGTAGTTTACCTCACGCCTTTTGTGCAGATCTTTAAAGTAGTTTTCTGCCAGAATTGTCAAACATAGGTTGAACTGGTTGTAGTGACTTAAGTCATTGGAATAATAGCAGTGATGATGCAAGGCATGGAGGAATTGTTCCTGGGCATGCAACATCAGCCAATTATGCTGTATTTTTACTCTGTTCTTTCCAAAAGCACGTTGGGAGCACAGTGAAAATGAGTGCAGAATGGAATTTGACTTTCTTAATCAATATGTGTAATTTTAGATTCTAGCCCAGCCTAGCTAAAGCAGCAAATATGCATTTTGCTACAGCTCACCAGAGGATCAGAAATGAAGTAAAAATGAAAATGTACTCTGCTGCTGTACATCACTGTTCCCCAGGCTCCGTGATTGCATCTGACCAACAGAACAAGAAATCACACTTTAAAACAGTGTTTTATGCTGCTACAGAGTTGTAGGACTACTGACTGGCTTTATCACACTGCAGTATGCCTCAGTTACCGCTTGCATAAATCAAACTTTGGGACCCTTGATTAGAATGGGGATTTAAAGATTTTCAAAGCACCTTTTCAGGCAGGACAAATTTCAGATGGGGAAATGCTTGCAGACAAGTTTCCCAGGACAGTGAGGTGTTTCCCCAAACACAGAAAATAAAAGAAAAAAAAAAGAAAAAAGAAGGAAAAAAAGGCATCTGATCTTGACAGAAAACAGAAATGTCATTGTGACATGTAGCAACCTGGCAAAACTTGTGACTGTGAAACCTTACCACCCAGCCTGGAAAATGGTCCAGACTGCTTCTTCTCTCTCTAGAGAAAACTGTGCACAGCTGTATTTTTATATGTGTACGGATATATACAATAGGTTAACGAGTCTATTTTGTTCTCAAGACATGATGGAACGATCTGCTCAATAGCGTGTTTTGGCTCCACTAGATCATTTTGGTTCGTGAGTGTCCTGGGACGATCAAGACATAGGCTAAGGCAGATGAAGGATTGCTTTGAGTTTATTAGTTGCAGCATATGATTCTGTTTAGGTGTTTAAGACTGGAAAAAAAAAGTGTTCGGAGTACTTTCCAGGTAGGCTATGTGTCTTGTGTGGAGACTATCTCAGTCGGCTTAAACGAATCACTTGTTTCTCCTTCAGTAGTCCTGCCCTTTTACAGTAGTTTGCTATGTGATGTTGACTAAGGGAAATAAATGACATGTGCTTGATAGTTGTACTCATTTATCTCTGAGATATCTCAGAGGATGTTGCTGAATTCTTGCTCCTCTACCTCTGTTCTTATTTGCTACATGGTTCTTTCTTGTTACAAGCAGAGTTGCTACAGGATATGATGACTTCTGCAAATATGTCCATCTCTTCCCAGCATGCTGGAAGGGATGTTTGTTGGGACATGCTTTGAAGTGGAGTGTCACCCACTTGTGCTGGATTTATTATTGCAGCTTCCTAACTGACCTACCAGAGAACCAAAATGCTTTTGGTTCAGTATGAAAATTGGGGTCAGATGTTGTGCAAACAGAGCAGGCTGGCAGTCCTGTCAGATCTCAGGTCAAAATTGTAGCTGTATTATGCGGAGTTTTTAAGGTTTAGATGGAAATAAATATAACATAACTTGTAACCAGTTAGGCCACAACCATTTGGTGTCATCAATAACAGTGGAAAGTTCAAGAAATAGGATGTATTTGGTGGTATTTTTTGTTGTTGCTTTTTTTTTTAAGTGACTGAGGGCAGTAAATATTTGTTGCTGAATGGAACTTCAAAATATTTACCTATTTCATATGAAATGTTCTAAGACTGCTAGGCCCAGGACAGCTGAGGTATAATTTATTAAGATATTGTTATGAACTCCATAAATGTGAACTGCTTTTACACCAGTACAGTGACAACCACAAACCAGAATCTGCTTTGAGTGTACCTTTATTGACCTTGATAATTTTCACTTCCTTTAGAGGAAATTGCTTACCTTCTCTATTACTGAACCTGCTAGTAGTTACTTTTTTTTTTTTTGTGACCTTCCCAAAATGTTTACAAAAATAGGATTGTAAATGGAGCTGATAACAAGCAAAACCCCACAACAACAGGAAAAAAACACTGTTGTGTAACAATCACCTCAAAGTGTAGTAAAATGAAATTATGAGAAACTCAAATTCTGTAGAGCATAAAGGAAGTTAATATGGAAATGTGTACACATCTGAGTTGGGTTTTCTGGAACATGTTTTCATAAAATCAGTAACATGGTCAAGTGGCTTTACTCTTATGGTTTCCTGGGGCTATTGCTGTTTTATAGAGATTAGTCCACCGGACATCCCAAGTTTTCTTATTTTTATTATTCACAGTTTATAATGTGGTTTAGACTAAACTAATCCTTGCCAGTTTTAGAAGACATTCTCTTTACTGTCTTGCTGCTTCCTTATGTTATTACTGTATTAGATATCATGGTAGGTTTAATTTTTGAGAACAATAAACTGTCTCCAGTTTAAATTCACGTTTGGTTGCTGCCTTTTCTTTTTTTTTTTTTTTGCTAACCACAGTAGAATTACAGTCCTTATTCGTCGTACAGCCTGCTTTCCAAATACAAATTATTTTAGATACCGAACCTGCTGTCGAATCCTTGAACAGGCAAGCAAATCACTTGCCCAGTTTTAATCACATCAGTTGGATTTCAGCTGTGTCTCTCAGTGCTTAAAGTTCCTTTGTTTAAGCATCTTGGCTGTGGCTCTATGATCAACTTAATGTGGTCCAAAATGTTTTTGCGTGTACATAACATCTAGTTTTGGTTAAAAAGGATCATTTGGACCTTGTCGCTGTAGCTGCCTTTCTGAGGTTATGGTGCTCCTGGTTAATCTAATACAATGAAAAATCACACAGCTGTGCTTCATACAGAAGGATGCTGTATTGCCAATACTTTTACAGGATGTTTTTTGAACTTCTTGTTAGTTTAAGCCTCTCTCCCTTTTCCTGTGCTGCTATGGTTGGATATCAATATATATTAAAATTTAGGATTTACTTTGAAAGTTATTTCTGAGTTTGATGTGAACACATATTCCTTAGAGGAGACTTGGTATTCTCATGCCTTTGGCATTACTACTTTTGTCTATTTTGCCTGAAAAAAAGAAGTGTGGGGGTAGGAGAAAAAAGGTTCATCTGACCCTGAAATTCCAGATGCCTGAGATTAAAAGAAAGGACTGGGTTATCCCATAATCTACACTGGCACTATAGCTGCTAAGTAATTTAATGTGAATGCTGTGGAAATGATGATGTATGCCATCAATTGCTGTGAACACAGCTGTGTTTCATCAATCTCTGTTTCCCATAAAGAGACAGAGGACTATCAATGACTTCTGCACATTTGATGTCAGCATTTGGGTAGGTCTGAGGCTTAATTATTTTATGAAGTTTTGTTTCAGTTGTCTTGAGTCCTCCGTTTCTTATTGTTTTTATTCAGTAGCAAGTTGAGGCATCATTATTTTAATAGCTAGCAAAGAAAAATCTCAAGTGAACAAAGTCTGCATTGTTCATGGGAACTGAGCTAGAAAGCAATGATATCCCACTTTTAGCCTGTCTTTACTGTTCTGTCGTTCATCAGATGACAGTTAAATCAGTTCCCTTCCTGACTGACAAGATATCCCAAGTCTGGAGTGGTCACGCATTGCACCCTTTCAGACTACTATTTACTTGGCTGTGGATTGCCACTTTTCTAATTTTTTTATCTCTCTCTGCTTCTTCTCTTGTCCTAAAAGATGTTTCTTTATTTTTCCTTTTTTGCCTTGACACCATGTTAAATTAATTTCCAGCAGTAACTTTCTTTTTCCCAATCAAAAATCTTCAAATCCTGACCTTAAGCTGTGGGAAGAAGTTCCTTAAAGCTTCAGCTCCCCAACAGATAATAGTCCCAGTGGCAAAGCTCGTACGGTGCTGCACTAAATTGACAGAAAAAGTGTGAAATTATGTAGTTCTGGGGTCATTATATTGTGTGTTTTGGCATCACAGAGCCAAAACTGTGACTTATTTCAGTCATAACAAAGGCAGAAGCCTGGATCCAAATCATTGTAAGGCAGTGGATGCTGTACTAGCCTGTTCCCATGTTGTTGGTTTTATGCAGGAACTGCTGCCAGGCCGTAGTACATATACAATGCACTATGAAATGTTCTAGCAGAACTCTTGTTATCTATATCAGGCAGTGATTTGTCTATGCTGGATGATTTAAAGCGTTTTAAATACTTGTATATAGAGCCGTATTACAAACTAGCTCTGTTTTTATTTATTAGCTTCTTATACATAAGGAAATAAAACTATCATATGCTTCTCGTAACACCTTTGCAATGCATATCATGACTATAACATAATTTTATCTCAAGTCAAACATGCTCCTTCTGTGTTTTATGTCTTCCTATCAGAGGGAAAAGTAGGTATGTTCCTTTACACTTCATCATATCTTGGCTTCCTGTTAGACCTCATAAGCAATGTGGAATCTCCACAGGTAAGAGGAAAAGTTCAAACGTGAGTTTGTTCTCCGTTTAATATCAAAAACTTCTAACTGGACTTATCAGGCTATGTTCAGACATATTTAACATCAGTGCAACTAGAAAAAAAATCTCGGTTCTGCTCTTTTGGTGATAATTCTGTTTTATGGGAGAATTACAGTTTCTGCCTCTGTTTTATGACCTACCTTAATGTCTCTCCCTCTTAGTCGAGAAGTGCCTAATTTTGTCTACTATTTAAGTGAAGAGTGCTTTTCATTTATAAGCACATCAGGCTGGATATTAGGCTGTGTTGTTTAGTACATCTTAGGGCAAATCTAATATACCCTACAATGCTGGTGGGATGGTACAGTGTGTACATAGTCCAGTTTTGAATCTAATCATGAATTACCTAAGTGTAATAGTGTGGGTGACTCCACAAAGCACCCCATACTTGACAGTTTTGATCTTAACAGCACATTGGTGAAATGTATGAGGTTGAAGAATGTTTCTCTTTTTTAGTAATAACATCACATTTTGTAGCATGAATTATAGACCTGAAAAAAGGCAAAAAAAGCAATAAATGCTATTTGTCCTAGTATGGTTTTGGTTTAGTACCTATTCTGTTTGTTGGTTTATTTTATTTTTTTTTTTAAGCATTGCTGGGCTTTGGTCCAAATACTAGATACAATTTTGCCAAGCTCTGTGTAAACATGTGCCTCAAAAATAATTACTTCTGCTTGTATTTTGCTGTAGTATAGATATATGTCTCCTCAAGTAAGCCCAGAAAGAGACACAGAAATCTCTATAGTATACTTGGATTTGACTTGCATGGAGAAGTGAGTTATTAAAAGAAATAGAAGAAAAATGAAAGAAAACCTATGCCTTTAATGAACAGAATAAAGGAGAAAAGAGAATGTTGATTTAATCTATTGATTTGCTGTGAAGTAAAAGAACAGATGTTTTCTGTTATGTCCCTGGATAAAATTCAGTAGGCGCCACTAATACTTTCGGACTGGTGACTTCTGATAAGATTGAAAATTGATGTCTGTTCTATTGTTACCAAATGGATATGGCAGGTTACGCTGCTGTAGGTGACTCATTTCAGAGGACTTTAATACAGAAACAATATCTCATTTTCCTAGACTGCAACAAAAACAATGGTTTGCCAACAGTTTTCAGCTCCAAAGATATGTCAGCCATGAAGAGTTTAATGCTTATGGTAGGCAGTGGAACACATAAAGCTCCTTTGTTGTAGGTCTGCATCCCTTTGGGCGCCTAGAAAAAAAGTTAGATTATCTTTATTTGCCTTACTTCTATTTGTCAGTCAACTCTTTGAATGTGTAATTCAATAATTATATGCAGAGGTGCTCAGGGAGATGTGATTAAACTGTGGAGGTGTTGGAAGCAAGTCATTTCAACATTGGCCCCGTTTATCTGACCGCCTTTCCTTCACCAGAGCCAAACATTAAACAGATCACATTTAATGGAAGTTCAAAGGCTTCCCCAAAAGGTTCAGAAGGCTCTGTGATCAGTAAAAAAAAAAAAGTTTCTTGTTTGCCTTCTTGGAAACCACTTGAAGCAATGTAATTCTGGAATTCAGATTATCTCCTAGCGCTTTTTGAGGGGCCTGAGCAAAGTTTGTTGAGGCCAGTGTAGAGGGTCCCAGATGTCTTGTCAGCTTTCAGGCAAGGCGAGTAGAAAATCCATGCAGAACGCCCCAATGAAAGGACACAGACACATGCCTGTATATACCTCTGTATAAGGCAAAAAATTTGAATTATTTCTTTGATTGTGAAATCCATCTAAGATACTGCACTCCTAAGCAGGATCTTTCTATGAAGTGACTGGATCCTTTTGTTCACACTTTTTTCTTACAAGGAAGACTAGGAGGCCTTTCTCAGCCTCCCTGAAGTTTTTGGTGGGCTTTTATGTATTTAAGTGTACATGCACATGCCCAACACGCTCAGTCTTGCCTTCCTGCTGTTCCTCTACCTCCTGCAAGGTGCTATAAACAGCATAGGGAAGTATTTAAAATAACAAAACCCCAGGTATTAAAGTTGTGTTTTGCTGATGAAGTGACATCTAAATATGTGCTTGGATTTGTTTAGCCTTGCAGTAGGTTTTTTTTTGCAGTGGAAGATCTTTTCATACAGTTTGCAGTATCCTAAAAGGACAGATAGTTCAGATTTTGGTACCATAAGCAAAAAAAGTCAGTGTGACAACTGTGGAACTCACCTGCAAGATGTGGGCTATAAAATGCACCACTTAGACTCCAGCCTGGGGCAGATTAGTTTCTACTTATGGGTGAAATTTGTGGAGAATCCATAAAATCTATAAAATGCTCTAAAGCTCTTAATGAGAGACTTATGTAGCATAAAAATGATGTACTCTTTGAAAAACTTGAAAACAAGAAAACAATTGAGAAGTAACATGGCATAGTTTTAATGTGATGTCGTAGGCATGAGCTAGTCAATATTGTTGATAAATCTCCCTTTTGTGATGCATTAGGTCAAAAATGATATTGACCTCCAGAAGATGGCTTACTACTAAAAGAGTCTCGGATTTAGTCCAGCTGGTATATAAGAGGCACTACAGACTTGGAATGAAGTCAGATGAATCTAAACGTAATTTAACTTTCCAAGTTTCTTTTACTTTCAAATATTTTAAATGTCTGATTAAAACAGATTCTGTAAAGAGTAGTTGACTCTCAGCTGTTAAGCAGATCTCTGAACCTCTGAAGAGGTTTTTCTAAAAGGCAAATAGATATGTCAATGAGAACTGGACAATGTTCCCTATTCTTCTTGAGAATGCTAAAGGATTTTTAGCTGCTTTATGATCAACTTTACTTAGGCAACTGTAACCTCCTACATATTTTATTCTTGATTTTGTGTTAGGGCTCAAATCTAAGCCATTCAGTTGTTCTGTTGAAGTCACTAAAATTAGCAAATGGAGAAAAGATTATTCACATGCTCAATTTGATACTAAATGTTTATAAATTATGAAGGCCTAAAGTCGTTAAAATCATCTAGTTAGGCTCTTTGCACAACTCAGGCTGTAGATTATTAATCCATGTTTTCTACAGTGTTTCAGGAGCTCTCTGGAACAGAATATATATTTTTGAAGAATATCCAGTCTTGAATTAAAGGTTTTGTGGTGGATATCAATGATAGCTCTATATTGGCTGGTTGAATGGTTAATCAAAAACTAAACGTTGATTTCTATTCTGAATTTTTAAAGATTCAGCCACCAGATCTGGTATTTTATCTGCTTGGTTTCAATAGCATCCTCTTCTTTTCAGCCTCCTCCTTTTCTTCTCAGAGAGTCATGCAAGGACATCAACATACTCCTCTCCAAACTTCCTTTTGAAGTAAGCAAATGAAGTGAATTTAAGTAAGACCTTGGAACATTCTTCTACTTGTTTTGTTAGCCCTTCCAACTTCACTGCATTTCAAATGTGCTTGCTCACTCTTCTCAAGTGGGAACAAAGTGCTTGTCTGGAGAGACAGCTTTCTGGTGAGCAGTAATGTGTGATGCTCAGAAGCATGAATAGTTTGGTTCAGATAAGGACATAAAACCCAAGACACATAAACAAGCCTCATTCCAAACTCCTCGTGCTATTTCAAATATGCAGTATCTGTCTAGACACTGCACAAGAAAAGCTCCCTGATGTTGCAGCAGAGATGCAACAGAAGATACTGCAACAGAGAAGATATATAGGAATGGCAATGGCTGCACACGCAAACCCTGGGCTTCTTTTTACCCCTTGGTAAAGGCCCTACTGTGCAAAGTTTAAATCCTATTTACCTCTGTGTTTGAGTGTTTCTGTGTTTGAGGTCACATAATATCTTGGTAAGCTGAGCCTTGTGCTGGCAGAAGACTGAAACAGAAACAAAGAGTTGTTTCAAGCACTATTTAGGAGTTAATTGAAAAGGCACTTGCTAATCTGTAAGCACTTGTTTACAGCCTAAACTTGTATCAACAAAATAGCTTTATACTCTTGATACGAAATCAGTCAAACGACTTGATTTTGGTCTAAGACTAATCTAGGACAAATTGCAGCATCATCCAAATTACAGCATCTAGCTTTCCCTGTACAGAAGACCCATCTATCTGTACCGAATATCATAGATTCATCTTTAGAATGACCTATCATATCATCATAGAATCTGTCTTTAGAGCTTCTCCCTGGAGTTCGGGGCAACCATTCCTACTAGATTTGCATTAAAACTTGATGAAGAGACTCAAGTTTCCTGCCAGAAATATTAATATATTATGACAAAGGACTTACAAGGCTGTTGGTATAGCTGATGGTCACTTTCAAATGTTTATTCGTCTTTCTCCCGGCCATTAATTCACGCAGGTGCTGCTTTCTTTAAAGCAATAGTTGTCTTGATGTTCCCTGCTCTGGCTCTAGGAATGCAGAGCTGTGATTCGCCCGGCTGCCACCAGATGCCAGTGTTTACTGTCCACAAGCACCAGCGTGCCCAGGCTCTCGCGGGAGCTTCGTAGTATTAAAAAGTTGCTTCCTCTTGTTTTGGGTAAGGGTTTCTGATAACACACGAAGTAAGAGCAGCCTGCCTCTGGTGTGTTAAAAGAAGGTATCATCCCTCTGTCCTTCTGCAGAGTGGAAAAGTTGGAGAGCTAGACCCGCGTCAAACGCAGTCAATGAGAGCCAACGATAAGGTCAGGATCCTGGGTGCTTCCCCACTGCTAGGAAAGGGCTGGGGAGAATCAAAGAAGGTATCTGGCGTGGTGATCCCTCGGCAGATAGACCAAAGGAAGGTAATCCAGTCCCAAAGAGATGTTCAGGAGCTGTAAGAGAGTTTTGCAGTCCCAGAAGTGGCAAAACTCAAACAAACCCACTGCCTTGTATAATGCATTCCTATTTAAAGAACTAAATAACGAAAAATGAAATTATAGACACTTGGGAAATTAAGGGTCAGTTCGCTGTGAGACAGAGGTGTTTGCTGTCTTTGAGTGAAGTAAAATTGTAAATTTGTCGGTCAAATAAGTATTTACAAGGAAAAAAAGGTATAAATGGAGTAAGTGCCATTTTTCTTTAGCTTGAGCACTTTGGAGATGTTGTGCTTTATTCATGAGGACTGTATGTGCCTGGCTTTGCATGGCTCTGCTTCTTCAAGCTAGTTTGGGAACACATACATTGAATTTCAACATACGATGTGGACTCAGTAAGTGAAGTTTGGAATTTCACATTTCCTTTATTTTATAGTTTAAAAATTATTTACATTGTGCAAAAGTTCATAGCATTGTTTCAGCAAAATTTTTTCTCTAGGCTAAGGAAATGTAATTTATGATGACTTGTATTTCTAATCAAGAAAGAATAAACACCAGAACTTAACTATGGAGGTGGTTATCTTACTTTTTGTTTTAGAAAAATACATTTATACCTGTTTTTCATTGCAACCTGGCAAAAATCTATTTCTATTGAGAGAAAAGACCTTTCATATTTAAGTTGTAGTAACTTGTGGACATACATTTTCTCAAAAGTTTTCATCCATCTTTTTGACCTTTAATCCATTTCTGTATTTTTTGGTAGGCATATCCTACATGCAGAATTGTACAGCTCCTTTGCATATAAGCGTTTTGTGTCTTTAAAAGAATTATATAAAACCCCACTAGTTTTTGGTTAATATTGTTACTGGAAATAATATAGATTAAAAAATCAGAATATAAATGCATTGCTGCAGCACAAAGCAGGCAAAGAAGGGATTTTTTTCTTCTCTATTCTCCCTGAAGGCTAATGATATGAAATGGGCAAAGCCCCAGCCCAAGCTAGGTGTCTCTGCAACAAGCTACTCTCATCATCAAGAAGAAAAAAAGGCTGCTATGGTTATAAAACATTCATGGAAGTCACAGGGGCTATGTGTAGAAGAGCCAATTTTACTTGGTTCCTTTCCCATAAGTAATCCAGGGTGGTATAAAATGTTACATGATAGTTAATGTTGTGATGCTTCAAAGTTGTTCCTGTAGCGAGGATATAGGATGGAAAACGTAACTTGGAGCAGTAGCTGCAGCCGGGTGGTAGCGTTATCACACAGCAATTTTACACAGGCAATCTCCTGACACCCACAACCCTCCAGAACAACTGTCCACAGGGCCAAGCTTTCAAAAACAGTTCAAAATTGTTTCTCGTTGATTTATATGTCCAGCTTAAGGGCATATTGAGTATTGGTCTTACAGTCTTTTTCTGAAAGCAAAATAGGCCTGATTTCAAAACCCAGAGACGCTTTCCAAATATCACATCGAATCAGTTTTAATTAGCCATAAAATCTTATGCAGAGAACATCATTAGATATGCTTTCAGTTTGCTAATGTGAACCAGCACAATGTTTGGTTTAAGCTGATGAATCCATTTAATGAAAAGTAATGAGTAAAACGGAGAGCTGACTATTCTGATACATTCCTTGTCATTGATTGTGATGGATTAAACCAGGAAATCACTGGCTATCCCTGAGTATCACCCTCACAGGAGCCATTTATTTGCCCTGGTCTTTGAGCTCTTAGTAAGCAACATGATACATTCCTTTCTAACATGCACTTTAAATTAGTTACAGCTCACACTTGGAAGAGGAATATTTGCAACTGAACTTTTTTGTTTTCTCGTTTCATTTACTGATTTGTGAGGCTTTGATTGAAGACTTCCATCTTTTGCTTTCTGCTTTAGCGATGGCAATTAACACTTGTGTGTGATTAATGCAGTGGTCAATCCAAAGAGGGTGGTAAATAGAGTACGTTAATGTCTTTTCACAGAGGCCAGGTAATTTGCAAGAAAATCACCAAGAATTAGAACCAGTTTTCATCCTGGTGGAGATTTCCAAAGGATATCTTCTGCAGGTGGTCAGGCCATTGGGAAGGGACTTTTCATGCAAGGATGAAGTGGTTTCTAGGGTCAGCCTCTATCGATGCACATTGCTAGTGAGTGGCTTTGTCATCCCGAGCGGAGGCTACTGATCCAACCTCATGTTTTTATGCTCTCCTGTTGGTACTGCACAGAGCTTTGAAGTATCACAACTTGAAATACCACAAACCTTCTCTATGCCAGCCCAGATTACTTAGGGCAAAGGGATCAAATAAAAAGAATATAGACACTGCAGTTAGCAACTCTGATGTTGTCACTGGTCCCCTTTCAATTCCTCGGTCAGCTTTGATTGTCCTCCTTTGCTTTATTACTTGGAAATGGTATTGAATGCTGATGAGGCAGCATATATTTCGAGTCATCAAAGCCCTGTCACTCGCTCTTAGGCAACCAAAACTTTCTTTGGGGGTACCTGACATTAACTGCTCATGATGCGGTGCCTGATCACGGACCGGAAGCTATTTCAACACTGCTGCGTTCCTGCTTTCTGGAACTGGGTTAATTGCAATATCTTTTATTCCCCTCTCCTAACTGAGGATCGTGTCATGGTGAACTGGGTTTTTACAGCTGTAGGACACTTTGTGTGCCCGAACAGAATCTTAATATCAATGTGTACTTCAAAGTAAAGAGTGTCATGACTTTAAGTTTCCAAATTTAAATCTCATTGAAGCTGAGGTATAGGAGGATCAAGGGTTTGGATACTGCTCCAGGTTCTTGCCTGCAGTTCGTTCTTAATCAAAGTTGCATTTCTTGCACAGTAAAGGCACAGCTGGTCGTTACAGGAAATTTAAGTAAAAGCATTACGGAAGAAGACAAATATCTTTTGTATCCCATTACCAATAATAAGTGTGCAGATGTCTGTTAGTGCCAATTGTTTGCTAAATACATTTCCATTCACACAAGTTTGCAATAGGGTTAGTGGGTAGCAATTCTGATAATATTTACTGGAAGCGTTTATTACACTACCTCTCATAGATGCCTCTGCCTTCATTTGTAATGTACTTTGAGCCAGATAAGAATATTTTTTAAGACCCAAGATAAAAATGGGTGAAAAATCAGTACTATGAAACAGTGATTCTCTTGTCCCTTGGTAAAATTTGGATGTAATAGCAGATACCAAGTTAAGAAGTGATAGGGTTTTAAATCTAAAACTATGGTTTTGGATCATTGCTGCCGATTGTGCCTGATTTTCTGAATGAGTAGCACTATTTCTTGGAAATAAACAGTAGGAAAAGATGATTGTTATGTTTCATAAATCATACCACACCTGATTTGCTGATCTGTATGTAGTACTGGAAGAATATAGGCTATTAAGTCCAGTCCAGGTACATTCATATTGTATCTTCTTTTCAGTTTCAAGATTTTTTTAGCTTTTGCCTACTCACTCAGCCATACTTTTGATTCTTATGCCCATAAAACTGACTTTGGTGATTTCTTTACTGTTGCACAGCCTCATATGACAGTCTCTTAGCAGGGAGCAAGAGAACTTCAACAAAGATGCTATATAAACCCCTTTATTAGGAAATAAGACACTTTTATTCAAAAATATCTGCCCCAAGGGAGATTTTAATCATGATAACAAAAAGCATGAAGAGAAACTGATTTTGGGAACTAAGTGCAAATTTTGTCTGCAACTAGTTTTAATACTTTGGGAATATGTTGCCTCAGAAATCACCTCATTCCTTCAGTGGAATGTCTGTGACCGTATTTGTTACGTATGTCTTAAAAGACAAAAAGCCATTTTGGACGTGGAGCATAGGAGTGCAGAGATCGTCACATCCATCAGCACCAGGTTCTTGGTTTATGTAACACTTAAATAAGAAAAAAAGAAAAAAAGCATGTTAAGTAGAAAGTCTTCTTGCCTTAGCGCAAATAGCAACGCACTCCTGGCATGACAACATAGCAGTTGTTTGCTCTGTGCTGGGGATGATCTCATATTTGGTTTAATCAAAACGGGGCATACTCTCTTAAAGGGCCATAACTATGGAAATTGAATCTTTTATCATTTTGCCAAGAACTTCCTTTGTTGTCCTTTGGGCCGCATTGCAAGGCTCATTTTGTTGCACTACAGTTTTCTGAGCGAGCAATGGCAAAAATTCTTGATTGTGGAGCCTCGGAAGACTTTTTCATGCAGGCTGGGATGCATTAAAGAAATAAGTGGACTGGTATTATGTCATATACAGGTCTGCTTTCTCCACTGGCTGTCTGTGCCTTTTTTCCCCCCTTTTTCCCTATTATCTTCTTAACATTTACTCAAAATTCATAAAATGGAGCAAGCAGCTATGCATTCGTACAGTGTGTATTGGAATATATACTAGAGTCTATTTTGATATGAAATGTACCTAGAGTACATTTTGATAGATGAGATAGATATTGTTATTTATGTGGTTTGGGCACTGTAACTTCTGTTTAAAGAGTTAGCAAGTATTCAGTAGATTTTATTATTGTTTTTTTAATATTGAAGAATCACTGAAGAATCCACAAAATCAAAAGCTTTCTTGTAAAGATCTCTAGTTCCTTTGCTTGTGTGTTTATAACTTACAAATACTGTGTGCTTTTAGAACAACTGCTGTTAAGGAGCCAGCTTCTTCATTCACTTCTGAGAAAAACATTGAAACATGAAAGATATGCTGTAGTGTAGCTGTTGTTTTAATTCTTATATTTTTTTTATGCTGCGCTTCTCAAGTAATTTTATGTTTCTGTCTTTTCTAAGAAACAGATTATGTTCTATCAAGAAAAGACTGCTGTTGCAGTTTAGAAGAAACCTCTTTTAGACAAAAAGGGGCAGATACCTGAGGTGTCTAATATATGAACCTCTATCATACTGTGTTCTCTGGAAATGTGAATGGATGTCAATGTGGTCCAGCATTTACTAACAAAGAAGCTAGGGAGATGGGAAAGGAAGAATCCTTCCGACCACTGCCAGATGCAGTTTTGGGACCTAACATGTATTGCAGGAATTAAAAACATCCACAGTTGTTGCAGAAAACCCTCTCATTCCAGTCTAAATCCTATCTGTATTGTGTTCAATAGCAAAACTCTGACAGATTTTGAAGGTATCATGTCAGAGCCTTATTTCCTAGCCTGTGGAGTGAATCCTCTTTCTTAAATCAGTTTTTATGCGTTTCTGTGCATGACCTCAGATCTTCCTACATAACTTTATGGAATAGCAAAATAGGATATTAATTGTGCAAATGGCAATGTAAGGTAATACACTGTAAAAGTATTCTATATGAAATGTTTTATTTTGCTGGGATATGCAGTTCAGTTTAATGCTGTAAGAGTCGCACAGCAATTCAGTAGATTTATGGCTTCATTGAAAACTATGATGACTTACCCTTGTGCTGCTTCGATCTCAGTGCAACATCTGGGCCCGTGTCCAATACCTGATAACCAACTTATCCACAAAGTGATTCAAGCCCCATTCTGATTTAATGCAAGAGTATATTATTTTGTCAATTAGTACAAGTTTAAGGTCGATTGGTGTTTGATCCTTAGTGGATCTGAGATGCACTTTTATCTTTGAGTGTGCAGCCCGGATGAACCCTGTACTCACTCGCAGTCCCGTTGATGTCTATGGGATTCAGCACTGGTGCATATCTCCAAAGCTTATTGGTGCTTTCAGGAGGTGTAAATTAAAACCAGCCATTCATACAAACCATGCTCAATCCCAGTTTCATGAGCCACACCTTCTCTTTATTCCCTGTGAATGTTTCTTCCTATGTCTTGCCTGTATCTCTGGATGGCAATGGACCATATTTCACTTGGAGAGAGTGGGAGTTTAATTACATCTCTTGGGCATACTTTTCCCCCCTAATGCCATGCTAGGAATGTATTAATATCTCTTTGATAGGCCAGAGGAATGTGGTATGTGCATACTGAAAGGGTGTTTGGAATGAGGGGAGGGCAAATGAGGAGAAAGGCTGGGCTGATGGAAACCTTCTTCCCTGCAGGAGGTAGGAGTGGTGGCATTTGCTGTGCCACGCTTTCATACCAAGCCTCTTCTCTGTTTTGCTAGTGGCATCCTTACATAATGTTATATCATCTCTTTCCAACCCTTCAACAACACCACCCTCTTTCATGTGACCTTGGGGCAATTCTGGGTGAAATATAACTAGAACTGGATAATACAGTTTCTTCCTGAAATTGCAAGACTTCAAAACAAAGAGGCAAGAAAGAGAACACAGATATTTGGTTTATACCCATTTTATTTATATAACTTTAGCTGTGATTTGTGCTTTCACTTTTGTGTTTCTCTAGTCCTTCTTGAATCCCCATGGGTTTTTACGAGTTCTCACTAGTTCAAAATATGATGTATTTTTCTGGCAAATCTTCTTAGGCTTGTTACATTATGTGTTCTGTGGGTAGACTTTATCAACTGTTTATTCTTTTATTTGCCTTCTATTTCTACTAAATGAAAAAAAAAGGCATATTAATATATATTTTATACTGTCCAGTCACGACTCCTTGTGGCTGTTTTTTTATTTTTAGTTTTGTTTGGGTTTTTTTAACATGTATTACTTCTCAGTGTTATCATTACTGTTATGAAAAATAATCGTTGCATTGTCCTTGTAGCCCTTTTCTATTTAAAATGTTTATTAATTCCCTAGATAGTGTTATAATTCAAGCCGTTACTAAAATACTGAAAACACGTACCTGAGGACAGGGTCCTTGGGAATGTCTATATATATACTCTTGTGTATATGTGTATTTCCAGTTAGTGAGTATTAATAAGAGCTCCTTGAACACAGTGTTTCATATAGTCTGTGTCTCTCTTGGTGGCTTATGAAAATGTCAAGGAAGACAGTATTAAAAGACTTGTTCTGCTCAAATTTTATTGGATTTATTTCCTCTTGACTCTCCACAAGGCATGTATCCTGTTACAGAAAAGCAAATTAATGTGGCTTATCTTTTAGTCTTTAGACTTTATCTTTTAGTCTTTAGACTTTATCTTTTAGTCTTTAGACTTATCTTTTAGTCTAATTTAAATAATTTTGGTGAAATACTAATCTTTCAATTTAGTAACATTACATCCCTCCTTTCCCCTGTTCATGTTAAGTAGTCTGCTTCAAACTTCACATCTCTCGGTATTTGTTTTAGCTCTCAGTGTGTGCTTTTAATTCCTATTCAAGTATTGGGATGAGATAATATTCTTCCTATCATGTTCCTGGGTTGTGGGATTTTTCATTGTTTTGTTTGTTTGTTTTTTGATAGGGATTGGCTTTGTCTTATGACAGTATGTTGAAAGCATTAATTACTGTCAGAGTTATCCTTGCACGTGAGTTTTGGCTCTTTGTAACATGACTTCAATGTGATTTATCTTCATCTTTGTTTTAGACCCTAAAAAAGACAAAACTCTCAAAATTTAAACTCTACATGTAATATTTGATCTGACTGGAAATTAATCCTGTTTGGATTTTTTTTTAATGTCTTTATCAGTAAGAATCAGTAATAATTCAAAGCCTGAAATCCTTGCTAACATACACAGAATCCCACTGGTGTCCTTGGGAATTAGCTTTCAAAAACCAACACACAGTTAATGTCAGGATTTCTGTCTTAAGGTGGTAGCTGAATGGACACAGGGGCGGGTACTATTCAGGTTGTCAACCTCAAGTTGCTCTTCCTGCCCAGGTCAGAGAGCTGTCTGCAATTACTGCTCCATAAAGGGCTGGGCCAACTGTGGGATGCTGAACACTCAAAAGTCCCATTAATTAGAGGGGGAACTGTCGCTCTCGGCCTTTCTGTGGACTAGGCTGTATATGTTTCTGGCTGGATTGCTCCAGAGACCTGGCAAAGAGTCTGGAGGGCATTTTCCTAGGTTGTTACACAACGTTTTGCTCACAAATATGCAGAATATTCCCAAAGGACTAAATGTTGTTGGTAACATGACACACCCTCCCTCCCACCCCCAGAGAATAATGTCTATTAAACCCTTTTTTAATTTGTTATGGTATTATAGATCCTGAATAGTGTGTATTCACAAAACTGTTGTGAAGCCACTGTCTTATCCCATTTCTCCCTAAGAGGCCTTTGATGCTCTTGGTCCTATTCCGTGGCTCACCAGTGTTGTTCAAGCCATTATTTAGGCTTTGCAAAACCTGCCCTCAGGCTCTCAACTTCTTTGAACATGCCTCAGCTTTTCCAGTCTCTGAGTCCTTTCTTTATCCTCTGTAGCATGGAAGGCTGTTGTGAAACACATTTTCTACATTCTTGCCCCTTCGAGGGCTTCCATATTGAAATGTTCTCCAAACTGCTTTATTTGAGTATAAAGCTCAAAAGTTCTGAAAGCTCCAATTTTATGGACTTTAGGGGAAAACTCAGTCGGATTTTAAAGGGGATCATCCTCTGGAAAGTTTTTGAAATAGTGGCCTTTTGGGATGGTTTAGTCAAAAAATATTTTTTTTCAGTTAAAAACTTGTTTTAAATGAACTGTATGCCTCTTGCTACAATTGCAGCAATACATTGGAAAATAGCATGTTTCCCGTGCATCTTATTTGTGGCTTCTAGAAAAATGCATTGAAGATATTTTTTTCCTGAAAATATGATATTCTGCACAGCTTCTACTTAATTGATCAGCCATAGTATTAAGGTCTTGGCAAGAGTGAGAAAAGGAGAGTGGCATTTTAGAGAAAAAATCCCCCACAATTGGGTCAGTGAAATTTTTTTTTTTTAGTAGGAAAGGAGGTGAGGCAATGGATGATTAGGAAAAAGAGCTTGCAATTTGACTTCTTTCAGCCACAAGGCTGAAACGTGAGGGAGCTGTCTTCAGCTGGAATGCTTTTCAAAAAGCCTAGGGTTTAGCTTAATGGGAAGAAAGACTTGAGGACTACATTAGCTCTTCAGTGGCAAAAATAAGATTACATTTTGTGTTTATCCTTAGTGTTTATTTTCTCCTCTACATTTCCCTCCCTTCACAAAACAAAATTAAATACAGTGGATCAAAGCAGAATTTACCTTTAAAATCTGGTTTAATGGAAGGGTCTTCTGCATTAAAAATGTCTAGGCTGGTCCCTTTCTGTCTACATATTTAACAGTACAGGGTGCATGAATATAAATGCTGGGCAGCTGGGAGCTGTTTGTTTTTGGAGAACTAGAAGCTCTTTGAAAACTGCGGGAGTAGATATGTTTCTGAAGTTTTATTTCATTGTTTAGCTTTCTGTCATCCAGAAGTGCAGTGTTTACTTAAATGTTATACAAGCTCAGTGTTGTAAATTAACAAGTACTGTTGTAAATTAGGAGTCTTGGCTTTAAATTTTTGGACTTAATGTTATAATTGAAAACAGCTCTACAAACGCTAAGCTGTCAAGTCCTAACTTTATAGAAATACCTTTGTTTCAGAAAGTGACATTCCCAGACAGTTTTGAAAGTGTGTGGAGCTCAACCTGAGGTGTGTATTTGAACTTTTCTGATCAAATGAAACTTGCCACTTAAATCTGAGAAAATCCACGCAATCCAGGGTTTGATGCTAATCAATGCTTGTCCTCTTTTTGGGGTATAGCTTCTGTGTAGCTCTCATGTAAGGTCTTGTTATTAAAGAGGTGCACAGTCTCAAGAATTAGATTGTAATCTACATTATATGATTAAGACTGTTCTTTTCTTTCTAAAGGAAAAGTCATCACATTAGCATTCATATTTTGGGTCACGTTTCTCCATTGTGCTACATGACAACCCAGGCATAATAAGAGATGGAAGCTCAGACCAAGATACAGAAAAACACTGGGGGTTAGGTAGCTCTGAGTGCCCTAAGTGAGAGTTAAGCTATCACAAAGATGAGATGTGATGGAATAGAAGAAACACAAGTCAGGACACTAATGCTTTTTCAAAGAGTGCAAGTGCAGGCAAAATCAAATAGGTAAGAGGTGACAAAGCAAAGCATAAAAATAGAAAAAATCGAGGAAGATCTCAATCTGTAGGAAAGACTTTAATGTTCACTCTTCGTGCTATGGTCTCTGTTCTCACTTCCCTTTAAAAAAGAATATATACATTTTACACATGTTTGATGGAGGTATTTGTTTAAGAAGATAGCCAAGCAGGAACAGTGGGAGTGGAAATGTTTGAGCAGTAATAGGACAGAGATTTACTGTATGGAGATCCATACTGCAGAGTGGGTCAAATGTTTTCTGTAAAGAAAGGAGATTTCAGGTAAGTGATGTAAGTTAGAGATTGCTTTAAATGATGTTGCCTCAGTGATGGTTTTCCATGTTGAACTCATCACCAAAGAAGCAAGAAAAGAAACAAGTTAAAAAGGCAAAAAAACCTGTCCTAAAAGGTCACTGAGGTAGGCAGAGAGTATTCATTGCTGGGTCCTGCTAGGAAGAGGGAGCTCCTGTAGACATAAAATTTGGCGAGGGTTAATAGTCAACAGTTTTTAAGATTTAACTTCATAACTTTAGTAAATAGAATCCAAATTTTCCCTTGTTAGTTCTCCAGTCTGCAGGAGATTCCTCTTGTCTTGGGCATTAAGCATGAAGTACCACTTGATACCAAAAAAGTTGGTACCCAGTGATACCTCAAAACATTTTTAACCAAAAAGTAGACAAATGTATTCCTTATTTCTCTCTCCATTATGCTACGCTGTTAGATTTTGAGGTTACTGAGTTTGGGGAGGAATGGGAGGAAGGGAACACACCCTGTGTTGCTTTGTTTTAGAAGATGGCTCATGCATTTTACCTCCAATTCCTGAAGAGATGAGTCCCCACAGCTGTGTACATCCTGTCATAAAGTGGGGCTAAGCTCTGGGCAAAATTGCTGGTATGGCTAGTGTTGCAATTGCTCAAATCATGAGACAAATAGAATTCATTTTTTGGTTTCTTTTCTGGTATTTGAAGTTACAGAGGCAGTTGCTATGCTGTTTTTCTGTTTGCACACTAAATAACCCAACAGTTTACCTACGTGCATGGTAGAACTTGCCATGTGGTGTCACTTCTGGTTTTCCTCCTCCCTGTTAGGGAAGATGGTATGTTCCCCAGCTGTCTCCTGCTTTCTTCTCTACAGGAGCACTCAGCTCCCATCCTATATCTTAGAGCAGGATGTGGCTGAGGCCAAAACCACCAAGGGTGATTCTGCAGCTTGGAATTTCCCCATGGCTGTTGTGTCCATCTCCTAAGTATAGCCAAAAAAAAAGGTGTTTGTCTCAGCAACTGCTTTTATTAAAGGCTGATTTTAAATGTTCAACACTGCCACTGCCAACTCAGCCTCATGACATTGAAATGACACACCAGAATTTGATTGCTGAGCAACTGCTTGCTTTGTTGGCTTTTGTCGAGTTTTTTGTGTCATGTATATCTTCAGGAGATTAAGACACCCACTGTGAGCTGCCATATATTACCTTTCAGCTTTCCATGGCAAATAAAATGCTTGTTAAACCTACAAGTGCCTCTGTTAGAATTAATTACATGTGGAGTTACGAGGCAGTGTTGTGGATGAATCTTTTGGTGACTTTATTCTGATACCAAATAAAGTCAAGACCTCTCAAGTGTTAGTCTTCACACAGAATCAGATTAGAAGAAACATGACCGTTTTTCCAAGTCTCTATCTAAGTAGGCTACTTACTAAGAGAAATTGTATAATTCTTGGCCTCATTGGAAGGAAGTCTAGTCAGGTAATTCTATTTTATTAACCAAGAAAAAAGAAAAAGGTTAACGTTCAGTGTTTAAATAATGCACTTACTGCTGGTGAAATTGTTCCTACACTACAGCAATCTCCAAAACTGTTCATAATGCCAACCTGACAAAAGATAGCATGCAGGTATGGTCAGTTCTGGTGCAAGTATAACATACCGTACGAAATGCATATAAGCCTTTCTCCTGCCTTGATTTTTTTCCCCCGTTGTGGTTTCAAAGTATCATTGGTCTATACGTGCAGCTATACCTGGGATCTGATATAGCCAAGCATGAAATGAAGTATAATGGGAGTAGCTACCAGGGTGAGGGACCATCACCTCTTAAAGATGTGAATTTTCATCTTTCAGGGTATCTTGATTTTTTCCTAAGCAGCTCTAAACATCACACCTTCACAGCACTCCCAGCTCTGCTTTCAGTGGTGCTCATGGAACTGAAGTTATCAATAAGTATTAATCTTGCTGAGAGCTTTGTGATTGTGGACAGCCTTCCCTGTGCCATCCACTGCTTCTCCATCTGACTCCAGCAATTTGTTTCCGTCCAATGCTGTCCCACAGTACTTCCAACACTGCTGTAGTGTGGCTTGGCAAATGAGACCACTGGACAGCTCTGGGTTAAAATAACCTGATTTGTTTTCATTTGTGCAAGATTATTTTTGTAAACATTTGTGTTTGTGTAAGATTAATTCCTTCCCCTGTTTTTTTCACATGGTCCTATGGATAGCTGAACCAGCTCAGCTGGGAGATAGCATGGAAAGAAGACAGCAAGAGGAGAAGTAGCCTAATCTGGCACTGATACTAGCAAATAAAAGGCTGGAACTGGAACTTTGGTGTGTGGGTCTATAGCACATAGACATTGGTGGCAAAGCTAATTTCCATGTTCCTGCTTTGTCCCACCAGTTCTCAGTGACTTCCCCTATCTCATATGCAGTCTGAACTTACTTCGTACTGTCAGTAGACTAGTGTTGTACACTTCGAAGTAGAGCATGTAAAATTGGTCTGCATTCTTATGACTTTTTATGGGTGAATTCTCTGTCTTAAATGAAACTCTCAAGTACAGGAATTCAAGGGGGAAAATACTAGAGCTTCCTGGATGTCATATGTTTAGTGGTCATCTTTCTAGCCCTGTTTATTTTACATATTTAATGATTTTACGTATGAAACTAGAAAGCAGTTATAAACTTTACACTAAGGAGAGCAGCAGAGCATCCCTGAGCTATAAGAAGTGGTCTAGCCATTGCTACATGGAGCCATCCAGGAACTGATTTACCCTGCACAGCTCCAAGAAATTTTCAGTCCTGCCTATACCCCATGCTTAACTTGTACTACAGGACTAAGGATTGACCTTATCCATTTCCTCTCTTTGTCAGGCTTTGTTTACAGCTCAGAAGCAGCACAAGGAGGGTGGAGAAGCTTACATTTCTTCATGGTTGTATTAGCCATTGGCTCTAGATCAAGAAATACGTGAGCAACGTTAGTTGAATATGATCAATTGCAGACCTGTAGGTTCATGTCACTTCCACTAACATTTTTCCATTTAAACTCTTAATTCTCCCTCTCGTGACCTCAGAGTGGTAATTTATCACAATCTGCTAGCTTTTGAACATTTCTGATATTATAGACAGAGAACTGTGAATGCCCAGGGCATAGATGATCTCAAGCCAGGCCAGCAGATCCCAGTCTCCTAGCTCCTTGAATGTGACCTTTAGGGACTATTTCTGCAAAAGGCACCGTTCAGTTCACTGAAAGCCACTCTATCTTCAGGGTTATGGGCTGAAATTTGTGCCTTTATTGAGCTGTGTAGCAAGCACAGTGTGTGGAAACTCCCATTGAATAAGCCAGAGCGAAGGGCGAGGGAGACTTCTGCTCCAGCACACAGGATGCTGAGACGGCACAGTCAGTTCTCTCTCTTGTGTCTATTTTATAATAATCTGAACCATATTATGCCTGGTGATTTTTACATTTGCATTCAAATTTGAATCCAAAGCTGAAACTGTGGCCAGGCTAAAGTCCTCTAGAGTTTTGCCTTTGACTTCAAAAGGGCCACATTTTTTGTCCAGGTCTACAGTTGCATGAGCTATTTGGAAGAACACTTTTTGAGTTCCTCTGCAGAGACAAAGTCTGTTTGATGTACAGTGCTCTGCCAGGGCAGCAGAATCCTTTCTCTCTGAGGTTTCTGTGCTCCTCTTGCTTACTCCTTCTCCTGAAGTCATAAATCTCTGTTTAGGGCACCAAAATCCTTCTCTGCAACAGCTGGTATTGATTTTAAAGATGCTCCAGGTAAAGAAAAAAAGTCAGTGGAAGGAATATAAATTCCTGTTGGCAGGCATTTCCCCCTAGATATTAAAAAAAGAGAAATGGATCTTTTCTCTCTGTCATGCTTTTCTGTTAGTAGAAAAGGCATTCAAGAAATCTCACCTCCATCCCCTGAGCCGTGACCAGAGACACTTGCCATCACTGCTCCAGCCTGCAGTGCAAAAGCCCCTCTGGGGAGTGTAGGGGAGGTAGAACGCAAAAAAAGCTTGTGGGAGAGGGATGCAGGACTCCCCTAAGGAGTGATAGATCCCTTTTTATGTAAGTTTTAAAAGTTACTTGCAGTAATTTTTGGTCCCTCTACAACCTCTGTAGCTGAAATGCCTAACTGTGCAAACAGGCAGAATACTTAACAACTTTTCTTCTTCCTTCCTCCAATCCCCAAATTGTTCTTGAGGCCCTAACTGTTCTCTTAGCTCAAATAACGTTTGACGGTTCAGTAATAAGACAAAAGACAACCTCCTTTTTTTTTTGGTCTTTTTTTTTAATCCAGATAATTCAATACAATAAAGAAGCAGAGACATCAAAGCAAAGAAACTATATACATTGTACAAAGCATTGGGAATCTGTTCTCTTTTCAGAATTTTGACATGTGCTATGTAGTGTGGTTACAGCTATTAAGAAAATACAGACATCTTTCCATGCAGTCCTCTTGCTATTTAAAACAATCATGTGAAATCTGTTTTGATGCTGCACAGAGACACATACAGCTTTATTACTGGCTTTCAGTGAAGGTGGGTAAAATATGTTGGCCTTGTACTTCATTAGAGCAAGAGCACAGCAGTTAAGTCTGAGAAGCATACATTAGATTTATGACACAGTGCAAGTTTTGTGTATGTAGTCTGCTTTCTTGTTCTGTCTTCAGAGCTTTGCTTAACTTCTTTTGAAGCATGTTTGACTATCATTTATGGCCTAGGAGGGTATTTTCAGAGACTTTCCCATCCTACACCACAAGACTTAGGTAGGACTGTTATTAAGACCTAATATTGAGATGCACAGGGTCTGCCCTTTTTGTCTCTCTTATCTAGAGGGCAGCATGTGAGCTTGTGCCAGCATCATCTCTAATCAGCACAACAGTTCCTGAAAGAGATGATGGAGGGGATAAACGTTCTAACATTGCTCTTAATTTTTCAGAAAATGTCTCTTTTATGGATCAGGTGACAGCCCATAAGACCCTCAAATCCTTATCTACCTTCAAGAATTTAAAATACATGACAGACTTGAACACAGGGAATGACAATTTAATCATCTCCGAAAAAGAGGATGAGCTGTAATTTATACCTTCTACTGGGGCTCCAGAAGTAACCTTAATTCAGGTTTGCTGTTGTTATTTCTCTCCTTCAATCTCTTTATACCATAGCTATGGAAAAAACTTCTTTAAAGCGGGGTGAGCTGTAGGGGCTCAGTAGCTCAGAAACCTACGTGCATAATTCTTTAAGTTAGGGCGTGGACAAACAAAAAGAATTAAGAAGATACCACAATCATTCAGAGAAAACTGTCGAGGTTGGTTTTAAAGTTTTGTCTAAGCTATCTCGGTTACCAAGATCGTTATGCTTGCTGGGCTCAGGACATGTCAATAATTATCAACCCTAGAAGTCGTCTACGGCAGTAGGAAGATTACTAAACATTAAATTAATGACAAGGGGTGGAATAAAAAGTTTTAGGTGGGGGAAAGGTGAATGGTAGTTACTGCATTGTTTTATTTAGCAGTTTATAAATGAACTATTTTTCTCTCTTATGTTGCCTGTTGGCAGGTTTAGGTGAGAATATTGTCCTGGATAAAGCCTGAAAAGCATGGGAAAAATATTTTCACACAGAAGTAATAAGGAGACACTGGTAAATTTCAAAGCTCTTCTTCTCACTTAAGTGGGAAGGCAACACAGCAAGACTAATATTAAAAATAAATACATATTTGTAAAATGATGTGTGCATACACTCAGTCAAGGCTCTCTTGGCAAGATTTCCAATTGCACTGGGTCATCTTAGGGTCAAGAACTTAATAGTTTGGTAGGGATACTTCATCGACAGGGAAATCCCACAGACCACTGTCAATACAGAAGAGATAGTCTTCCTTCCTCTCAAGTACAGATGTGTGTGTGTGTGTGTCCCCAACACGTTCTGATCTTGATTTTTGGGTGAAAGCTTTGAAAATAAACATTCATCCATTATGAAGGCTTCTTATGTGATCAGTAAAACTTGGTTTTCCCTTTCTTTGTGACCCATGATGGGCTACACAAAGAAAGGAGACCATATTTGGGAAGAATTGGACTTTGTTGCTAACAAATAAATTTTATTCATATAAATAATGTATTTTATTGCTGTAAACTATTGACTAAAGAGCCAGGCTAGACATTGGCTAAAGAGATAGACATCCAACAACAACAAAACTGTGAACGAGACTGACAGGATATAGGCAAAGGAATGGAGTTGTTTTCATCTTGAATCTTTAGATGGATTCCTGAGATTATTTCGTGCTCTCTTAGCCACTAAAGTTTCCACTGGATTCTGATTTGTCTTGATCTGGCCCAGTCCAGACATTATTACTTAATCTTTCACATATTCGAAGATGTGTCTTGGATTACTAACCAGACTCTGTTATGCTGTCAGTCATAATTTCCCCTGGAGTAGCTACCTTCCTGCATCCAGATAACCATCTTCATAGAAAGATCATTTGTTGTTGGCCAACATGGAGAAATTTTAGCTACTGCTCCAGTTGTGGCGATGAGGCTTTTAGACAGCAGTAGTAACTCCTACATAGAAGAGATAGACTTACATTAAAAATAAATTTGTAATCTAAAGCTACTCCCTGTGGAAATGTGATTTTAGGACTGAAGCACCTCTTTAGGTAGGTAAGCCCATAAAATCAGGCTGAAAAACATTTAAGCCACTAGCTGAGTTCACAGCTGAACGTGGCGTAGCTGCAGAAGGACTTCATGGAAGTGTACAGGTCAAGAGTTAATGGCTGGAAACTATGTCAAAGACTAATGAGTGGAAAATGCATTTGCTATGCTGCTTTTTGGTATAAAGCTGTTAACATGGCAAAGTAGTGAGTGACAGTTACTTGTACCACTTAACGTGGATACAACAGTTCCTCATTTGTCACCAAAAAAATTCAATGAACATTTCAAAACGGCTTTTTATACTTTTCAGAAGAGACAGATATTCCAAATGTAATATTTAATCTATATGTCTATGGCTAGCTTTCGTGATGCATTATGTCATTTTCTGAGTGTATCTAGATAAAGAGAATCAATACTAACCTTCTTTTGTTGTTGTTGCTTTCAGAATGAGAGTCCAATTTTTACTAAATATGGAGAATGATAATCATTATAAAACAATAATCCCATGTTCTGTGCATCTGTAAGTTGTATGAAGTGCATTATTTCCATTGGCCACTTCTCATTCTTTTAATATGAATCAGGCTTTATTAATATCAGGGCAAATTTTGTATATTATGAGTACAAGACTCTTTAAGGATGTGGGTAATGATGCATTGCAGAGGCACAAATGAGCAAAAAGGAACTGGGGCAAGTTTTGGGTAATCCTGTGTTTTAATCCAATCCTGTTAACTTTTCAGAAGGTGTTGAATTTTACTCTTGTGAATGGTAAAGCTACTGACTGAGATGTGAATTATCTCTAAAGTGAGAACATCACTTTAAAGCTGGAGCTGCCAGCCTGTGCCATAGAAGATCCATGAGGCCCATGAAATGGCTTGAGGTACTTGATGAGAGCCCACTGAAGAGAATGGCTAAATATCCACCAGCCAAATGTTATCGTGGTATAAACCTGCTGCAAGCACCATTTCCTCACCACCAGTGGGGCTCCATTTCCGAATGGTTACTGCCTAAAAGTGGGCAGATGATCCAGTCCATAAGGCCATGAAACGGAAGATCCTTGTCCAAGGCCTCATGCTAGGAGACATTTGGAGACATGCCTCGGTCCAGTTCACTCAGTGGTGGTGTAGGTAGAGAGAATTTATTTCCAAAACACATAAAAACACAGCCAGGCCATAACAGTACTGTGTGTATTAGTACAATTATTACAGCTTCTGAATTGACAACATCCTTTGCGTTCCTTTCTAGGGTTATGAACCTTTTTTCCCCTAAGTGATGTGAAAACCCTTATGAAAACATTATTGACACACTGAGCCTTTGATACTTAGCTGGAGCAACAGGACTTCTGTAGGTCAAAAGCCTAGCTTTGCTTTGAATGGTGATTGTTGGACTAAATATTTGTGTTCCTTTGTTCAAGATATTTTGTTTCCTGTCCTCAGAGTGGACACTCAGAGAGAACTACATGATTCAGAAGGCTTGAGTTTAAAACACGCTGAAAACCTCTGAGTGAAAAATAGCACATGGTAGTAGTGTAAGGAAGCATCGAAAGTCTCTGCGTAGCAACATGCAGTTGCTGTGTAGCTCACTAGAGGGCATGTGTCCTTACTGTATAATCTCGAAGGTAAATTCTTATTTAAGAGACCAAAAAAAGGTACAAATCAGATAAAGATGCATTGCAAAGAGTATGTTAGACTTGCAGCTCGTTTATTTCAATTGCTTATTCTAGTAGATTGTTTGGAAAGGAAGTTTAAGTTGGTCTTGCAGAATGCACATAGTGCTTTTTCTTTACCAGGGAAATGAGGCAGAGGTATGCTCTGCAATTTACTCTGAATTAATTTTATCCACTTCTTTGTTCTTAATGTTTTTTCATAATGTTTCTCTGGAAAAAAACGTAGATACCATGCTGATCCCTCCTTATGGAAGCTGCCAGGATAAGCAACTCAGATATTCACTATAAATATTTCTGAATATCTAGCATTTCTATGTGTAACCACTTAATCTTGTACACATGTTAAAGGAAATCAATTTTTAAAAACAATTACTTCAGATTTAAGTTTTCTGTAGGCAATAGAACCTAGAGGACGTGGTTATTTTCAATATACAAACTATGCCCCTACCTTGGAGCTTTAAAATACAGAGGCATTCGGGTCAGTTGTTTTCATCTGCTGTATAAACAACCCCTAAATCCCCTGAATTTCTTAAGTATTTCCAGTTGCTTTCAATTTCAGGGTTAAAAAAAAAGAAAAAGCATAATCCAAATAAGTCTAGCAAAACTGGAAAACTGGTTTCCCCCTCGTTTTTCTGTCGTGTCTCATATTAAGCCTGAGTGCAAAGCCATTTACGTCATTTACAACTGCAAGAACTTTGTATTTTCTGAAGTGCGAGGACACAGGTAAAGTACTGATTGATTAGAAATAGATGTCAAATGCAATTTTGCAGAAAACATTGCTTTGGGAGTCCTGGGCCAAATTCCAGACTTCTTCACTTAGATATTGTTTTAGTTCAAACTCTTACTGGTACAAACAGAACTTTGTTGAGCAGTAGCCCATGTTTTCCCAAAGAATCATTCTTCGTCATCTCCTAGCTCTAAGAGCTACATCTTAAAGAGAGCAAACAAACAAAATTCAGAAGTTCTCTTGGACTTGTCAGTGAAGAGCCTTGCATAGACACTCTGTAACTTCATTGTTTCCTGAAGTTTGTTGCATCTCCCATCCATATCTAAAAAGGCAAGAGGTAAAATGTTTTTGTGGTGCGTGAGTGGCTGCTGAAATTTGCCAGCTCCTCTCTGGCATGTGGTTCAGCTGAAACACATCTGCTAAATTTTTCTCCCTGACCCACGTCACTGATCGTGGCATTGCGCGCTCTCAGTTTTTCATTTGTGTGCTCCGGGAACCAGCATCTGGTCAGCATCCAGCCCCACCTGAGCTTCCAAAACTCCTCGCTTTACCTTGCACCCCTGACATGTGCACTCTTATTTCTCTGAGCTTGCTCCTCTGCTCAGCCACTGAGTCACTCTGCATCTGGCTCCTCCAAGCTTTTCTCTCCTGCACTGTTAGTATTTCCTTTGTGAGCTGATAACTGTGTGTTTTATGGGAAAAAAAAAAAAACAAAACACCAAAAACCATAGTGTGTTTGTGCAAAGAATGTTAAAATCAGAAAGGAGAGAAAAAACTGTATAACAGGTAAAAATTAGAATAAGTGATGCTTCTTAATCATTCCTCAAAATTCTCTTTTGCAACGGTTTGTATAAAAAGCCTCTGAAAGACGATATAGCTAAGTTGCAGAGGAGACTAAATATAATGCAAAAAGATGTAAAACGTAAGTAAATGAAAACTAAATATCACTGGCTTTATAATCCCCCTATACCCTTCGTACGTGGTTCTAAATGGTTCTGAATGGAATCTGGTGCTATTTGCACTGTGAGCAAGGTGATTTGAAATGGTGAGTGTGCGCATCCGTCTGGTGCTGGTAACAATTTCAGCCCTGGGCAAACCACACACCCACTTGGACAGCAGGACAGGACAGGTTAACCTGCTGTCTTCTGTAGCCAGCACCCAGCCAACCTGCTTCAAAATAGCTCTTGCAGGTTGATATAACACTACCGTGTGCTCATTTAGTCACATCAACCGTCTGGAGAAGGGACGTGAAGCTGGCCGGTGCTGCCAGGTAGCATAGCAACAACAGCATTAAATCAAGATCTGCTCTGGGAGATGGGGATAGTTGTCGCAGAGCCTAAATGAAGCTCATTTGTCATGTAACAAAAGTCCCTGGGTGCATTCTCCATCTTGTCTGCATTGGGATGAAAAACAGATGGGATTGACGCACCTCAAAATCGTATTTTAAATCAAATAGTTGCATTAGCAAGGAACTGATACCAACATCCACCTACATTACCTTACATTGTGACTCAGTAAATGCAACAAACTTAACTCTGTTTATCCATAATTATGGGAAACGAGGTAAAAAAAGAAAAAGCAAAAAAAAAAAAAGCAGGCTCTTTATTAACACAAACAGACTCAATGTATCAAACTAGCAAGAAACATTTTTTTCAATATTGTTTCCCTTATTAAAGAAGATCCCCATTCTGCATCTGCCATGAAGATTTGGATGGTGGATTGAGATCACACTGAAAGTCAGGGTGGCCTACATCAGAAAAGTCGCATTTCACAGAACATTTGCTATTGATATGTTGGGAAAGTGTCAGACTTGCGGGAGGACTGGAGAGTATTTGCATGATACATTAATAAGAAACAGTTTAGTATACCAGATTACTAAAGCATGATTAATTTTGAAGCCAAAGCCCACACATTCTTAACTTTGTTTCCCAGCTGAAGAGCCAGTATAGTCATGTACAGGAACTGGAGGGTTATTCTTTGAAAGCAAAACCAGTGTTAGGAAAATCCAAAATTGAGTTTAACAGTGCAGCATATAGGCATCACACAAGAAGTTATTTGAAACTGTAATTCTGAAGTGTCAGTATACTTGATATCTTTATTTTCAGCATGTGTGTTTTGAGAAAGCAGGTTACATACGTTCTTAGAAGTCCTGTGAAAAAGAGATAATTTCATTTGTCTTGGGAAGCTCAGTGTCTGACAGAAGGTCTATTCCACAATTCTGAGTGGTTTTAAAAGATACATGGGCGTATGCTCCTCTCCTTCAGTTCTGAGAGGGAGCTGCTTTTTGAGACTGCTCTCTTCAACCCAGGAGTATTTTGATAAGTTAATTTCTGAACTGCAGAGTTTAACTCATTTTAACTGAGCTTGCGCTACAACATTCCCAGCTACCACACTTCTTTACTGGAAAGATTATTCATCGCCTCCACCTCAAAAAGAACAATGGACATGTGGAATGTGTGTCCTCTAGACTAATTTTACACATAGTATGGAGAAATTAATCCTATTTCCTAAGATCGTGTGAAGAATTAGAACTAGGGCTGATAAAGTGTATTCTCAGTTTAATCAATGCAGTTGAAAAATAATACAACCTCCAAGTTGAAACCAGCCGGGGCGACCGTGCTGCTGCAGAATGAAAAAGCTGTCAAATGCTGGTGTAACTGACTGGTCATCTGTAAGTTCCATGTATAGGAACTGAGCAATAATTTTTATAATATTAAATTCAGAATGAGAGAGGTTGTGTGTGAGTGAGCTTCTAATTGTCTTGATTTTTTGGGGGGAGGGGGAATGAGGGGAGAATTTTCTCTCTTTGATGATGAACCCGTGGTAACAGGCAGTGGCTTTCTTCCACCTCCCAGCTGCTTTGGCTTGGGCACTTGCTTTTGCAGTTAATTCCATTGTTGTTCTGGTGAGAAACTCCTGAGTTGTAGATGATGCCCTGCCCCAGTAATGCTGAACTGATGGTCATCTGTAAACCAGTGGGGACAGAGATAACAACAAAGACATGTAGTTGACAATACGTATGTTGAGAAAATTAATAAAACAGATATTGTAACAGTAAATTCACATTAATTTGCCTTTTATTACTTGCAGAATCCCTGTGAAGAACCTTATTTCACTCAAAGTTTTAGATACACAGATTTTATTACAATGGTGTGTTTGTGATGCATGGTGACACGGATATAAAAGATTTTTCCAGCAGATTTATGCAGCATTTAAAAATGAGTATCAGAACTGATGTTTTGCTTTAATAAGAAGCCATAAATAGAAGTTAGCATTTTATTTTTCTTTCTTTTTCATTCCTCCCCATTTCAGTATTGCAGATTATTTACAGTTATTTTGTGCAAAATGCCTGACCAAGAAAGATTAAGATTTAGTGTGTATCAGTAACTATTTATTTTTGTTTGGTATATACAATGATAAAGATTGAATAGTCCAGATGATACAAAGTATGGGGTAGAAGTGAGATATTCTTTGTGCATTGGCAATCGAAGTCAAGTCTAGGCAGATGAATAGAAGTAAAAAACTTGTGATTTTAAAATACAAATCCAATATCTAAAATTTATCAGAGTGGTGAATGAAAAAGAAGTCAATATTTGAAAACTTAGGTTAAAACCTATCAAAAAATAACCACAAAACATTCCTAGATTATTATCTGTTTTACTTCTTCCTGTTGATTCTCTTAGTACTTTTTCCCTTTCCCTGTTGGATTTTGCTCTCCTCCTCCTCATTTAAATTCCCCTGGTTTAGTAATTTAATCATTCATTCTCTCAGTACTAGTACTTTATCCAGTTCTCAGGTGGTGAGTAGCACCTTTTGTTACAGTTAAGTACTTCTATGGGAATTCAAAATCTGTCATTATCAAACTGGGCAATACGAGTGATTTCAGTGCTATGTCAGGATACAATATTTTGGACTATGAACTAATGCTTCAAGCCTCTAGGGAAGCCTAAAAGATCTAGCCTGGTTTGAAAGAATCAGAAACATGAAATGAGAATCATTCTAAAACCTAACATTTCCATGTTTCCACTAATTCATTATGTTTTGCTTTGAAAAAAGTGGAAAATCAAATTCAAAGATCAAAGTCCACATAGCTTTCTACACACAAACGAGCATTTCGTCTAGATTATACATGTAAATAAAGTTACAGCTTGCTCCTAAGACATAAAAAGCAAAGGTCAGATGATGGAAATAAAGGGAAAAACATGTAAGTCTGTTTGTTCTGCATTTCTTGGCAGCGAATACATTCAGTATTCTGGTACTTGTTATGCAGAAAAATAGAGCTGCCTATTGTGGATAATAGCAAAAAGAGGCAAAGGACCAGTTCTTTTCCTCTTATAACTCCATCGATGTCAGCGGACTTAAACCTAGAGTTCGTTGGGCGGGGGTCTTCGAGTAACGAGGTTCAAGTGCGAACTACTTCTGAGACCCAGAAAAATTATGCTTAGTAAGGCTGGCAAAAAGGTCTGATTTTAACTCTTTCAGCTGGAAAAATCTGGCACAGAGCAGGCCATGGAGCACAGCATTAGGAAGAGCCAAGCTTTGGGAAGGAATCTTAGGCTGAGGTTTACATAGTAATTGTCTTTGAATTACCAGGAGTGGAGTGGGATTGAGTTACCAAACGCTAGACTGAGAGTGAATTTAGATGCTCCCTGGGGTATCTGTGCTTTCAGCAGTGAAGCAGGCTCCCTTCTCTCTATCGCACTGGGCTGCACACCAAAGAGAAGAGGCTCCCCTTCCTCCAGATCGCTTTTGTCATCTTCCTACACTGAGAGAAAAATGGGGAAATGACTGCAACCAGGGAACGGAGTGTAAGCATATGTGTACAAGAGGAAAACGGCGACATGTTTTTACCTGTAACTGTTGAGCTTCACAGTTGCTCTCCTGTGCTCTCCTGTGACCTGTGCAACTAGCCAGGAATGCAGCCTGCATACTTTGTTGAGTGGCTATCCTAATTTTACTCTCTTTGAAGATTTTGGAGGGAAAAAAAGTCCCATAATTCTGGATTTTGCTTCCACTTTATTTAGGAGCCATATAAGCAGTGTCTTTAAAACTATATGGACTGAATGTCTTCTTTTCTGTCCCCTTTCAATGAGAGGTGGAGCAAAGAGATGTGGTATCTTCAGTTCTAGTTTGAGGTTGTTTTTCTCTGCCGTGCAAGAATGGGATATTAATTCATTCTCTCCCCACTTTTGTGAAAATTGCCTATGGAATATTTTTCATTTTCTCACAATAAATATCTTGTCCACTGTAAAGCACACCTTTGTAGGTGGTCATTAAGTTGCCATTTCAGTTGAAAAATTGTTTCAGTGGAAATAAATCAGAACTAAAAAAAAAATCCCATAAATGAAATTCATTTTCAAAACAAAGTGTACCTTTTAAAATTTATTTTGTATTTAGACATTTATTTTATATTGGAATCATAGAATCATAGAATGGCCTATTACATTGCCAGTTATTGCCAGCATGTTAGAATGAAAAGACTTAAGTTGATCAGGAATGATGTTTAAAACTACTTCATTAACAAGAACAGTGAGATGCCCCCTTTTTGGACATTTAATTTATTATTTATTTATTTATTTAGACTTTATTTATAAAGTCTACATTTTTTTAAAATACAATTCAATTGGAGAGGCAGCAATCAAATACCAGATCCTTATTTTATCAAGTGCAGCCATACTTGCCTGTTTGTAGGACAGATTTTGACTCTATTTAATGAACTCACTATTCAACATAAATTCTTATATTGCAGATAAGGAATTTTTTCTATGTCATACTATCTACTGATTCTGCAGTATTATACTTGCACTAAGAAAACTGTCTGTGGGGATTTATGTCCTAGAAGAGTTATGTCTTTAGTTGTTTTCTTAAATAAAGACAGAGAGTAAAATTAAGCAATCACACAGAAGAGGAAAAAACCTCCCTAACTCCCTTTTGTTGCAAAGCAGAGGTTCTGCTCTTTCTCTGAGTTGGATGTTTATTACGTCCTGTAAATACACCATCCTATCTCCAAAAACATTTGTTTAAGGTAGGTTTGCAAGCCAAAGCAAATGATTGAAAATATTTTTACATTTGCTGTCTTATACAATGTTCAGATGTGACTGCGTTTATCAGAAATCTCGAGATAAGTGCAATAAACAGCAATCAGCTTTTTTCAGTACTTATTATAGCAAAGGTTACACAATGGTTTCCATTCTAACTCCCTTTTCAGCCTCATAATTTTTTGCTGCTTTCATTCCTGAGAAGGGAATTTTCCTTACGGTTATTTTTCTTTGGAAAGTTTGAGTAACTTGGCTCCAATATTGCCAAGAATATTGCAAAGAAAATGGGTGTATGTAGACTTGCTAATTATAAGTATTTTTATTGTTTTAACAACTCTTCAACATATGTGGCTGGGGGAGGGAGGCTGAAATTTCAGCTATTCCCATATCAAGTCAGGCGCCTTTCTGGGCTACCGCGAATTCGCATTTTGGTTTGTGCATTGTGATCCTCTGGAAAACCACGTGCTGCGCACACACAGTGCAGCTTGTGTACGTCTTCCTTGCTTGCTCTGGCGGGGCCAGCTGCAGCCCTGCACACCGACACGGCAGGAGGATGAGAAATCACTGCCCGGCCACTGCTGCTCCTCTCGCTCTGCTCCTTCTCTCTGTCCTGTGTGCTCCCGTCAAGGAGACTGGACGGTGCAATTCGGGGCCTCCCAGGCATGAGACCGGCACCTTCACTCTAGTTTGCTGAAACCTGTTCTTTTGGAAAAGTGCCTCTTTCTCTGATTAATGCCAAAATGTATACTGATAAGCATTGAATTTGGGTGCGTGGTCAGGCTGAGTTTAGTTCAGTGACATGCTCAAGATGTTTTGGAGAAAACAACAAAGAGGCCTAAAATAATTTAAATTGACTGGCACTTACGTTTGCTTCTAAATAAATGTTTATAGATGGTTATTAATATTGCTGGGCTGCAGCATTTCCCTTTGCTTTGTCATCCTCCCAAGAAATCGATGATTCCTGCTCCAGAGAGTTAATGGTTGTCAGAGGGGCTTGTACAAATCCTGAACTGTGAGCACCAAAGCCAGTCCCAGCACAGTGTGTCGTTAATTAACTGTGACACCATCCTGAACTGTTTTAATCGAGAAAGGGAATTATGAGGAATAACAGTAACATTCAGTACTCATCTTTTTGAAAAGAAAAATCAGCAGGAGAAAAATCATAAATACGGACTTCAAAACAGTTTTATTGCATCACTTGCCTTCCTGCTCATGAGGAGTGTGGCATTAGGAATTAGACCCAAAAATGCAGAAATCAAAGGATGTGATATTTCTTCTCCTGTTTCCGTGACCAGGGGTGCACGCTGCGAGCCTGCCTCTCTCTGGGCTGTGGTCATGCCTCCCTGCTCCGGCTGCAGCTGGGGCCGCCCGTCGCGGCTCCGCTGGGCCAGGCAGCAATTACACCAGCGGCTGTGCTTGCTGACAGTTTTGGGGAGAAAGGGTAACCTTTCGACGGAGAGGTGAGCTCTGTTCTCTTGATGTGGCCTGCCTCGGCGGGTGTGATGTCAGCGTGGGGATGCTCCACAGCCGGCGTCAGACCCCTGCCAGGGGGTTGTTTGTGGCGGCAGCTCAGAGAGTGCTGTGACATCTTGCTCTAATTGCAGGATATGCCAGCGGTCCCCAGGAGCCACACTGAGCTGCTGCTGCCAGCACCTCACCACTCCATCCCCGCACCGCCCTGGCAGCGTGTCCCACAGCACAGAGTGCTCAGGGATGAAGGCTGAGGAAGAGGAAGAGCTTTACTCACCTGGCAGCCTGTCCCAGCAGCTGCAGATGGGGGCCCTTGAGAATTCTGTATAAGCGGGGCAATGGTCACACCTACAGACTTCAATGCTGGCCCAAACACGGCATAAGCTTTAACGAGTAGTTCCTGTGATGCTAATATATAAGTATTACCTATGGAGAAGAGTTTTGTGGGGGCCAGAGACTGCTTTAGCCTGGATATCTGGAGCTGACACCCACAGGTCATGCTTTTGGGCATTATGTCATAGAATCATAGAATGGCCTAGGCTGGAAGGGACCTTAGAGATCATTTTAATCCAGCCTCCCTGTCGCCAGGGACGCCACCTCTCGACTAGATCAGGCAGCACATGGGGATGCTGCAGCCTGTCTTCTGGGGCCACAGTCCTGGGGTGTGAAGTATTTGGTGGAAAGTGAGGGGGATCCCCTTGCTCTTTGTGCCCATCCTACAATTTCTACCTGCTTTTTTTCACCCTTGTAGTGCCATGAAAAGACTTCTCTGTGGAGAGGGGAAAATTGGTTGAGGAGATTGTGAGCTTAATGCAATAAATGGTGAAAAGAAATTAACCCAAAGAAGCATCCCCATAGAGAGCTGGAGAAGAAAGGAGCTCCTTAAATGGGCTTTTTTAAAAAGAAAGTGTTGTATTGTTGAGGTGCAGCCTTAGCAAAATTAGTTTTTGCTTGATGGTCCTGATTAGATTTTTTAATAAAATTAAATAAACAAGTACGCCCCAGGGGCAATGCTAAGGGAGATGTGGCCATATCCAGGTTGTGAGAGTTGCTGTAGGGGGCAATGGAAATTCAGTGCAGCTGGTGAACCTAAACAATAATAGCAAAAAACAAGATACCTCTGTGTTACAGAATGTCTTTCATATAACAAAAATCCCCAAATGCTTTATACGGAATTAAAACCAGATTTAATTTGAAGAACAGGTAGTTTTGTTTATTTAGGGGAAAGAAAAACATAGGGCATTAGGCTGAACTAAAGGTGGTGTAAATCAAAAGCGGTTCTACTGAAGTCAAGTGGTTTAAAATATGGGTGCTGTAAAATTATTATAGGCCAGGATTATAACGTGGTCTATAATATTTTGCATTGCAAGTGTGTAATTTTGGCCCTTTGGAGGAGGACAGGTAAAGCATCTCCCCATTTTCACTGTACTTCCTCTTTTTCCTGAATCGATTCTATTAATTTCTTGAGTTCCTTTATTTCTTGCTTTCATCTTGATTTCTGCTGGACTCTGCCTTTTCCAAACATTTCCTCTTTTAAAAAGTTTCAGAGACAAAAGCGGAAAAAAAGGCAAGAGGCTAAAAAGGTTACTCCATGTCTTTTCTGCCCCCCTAAAATCCTTTTCTCCCGAAGGGAAAAATGAAAATTTTTTAAAAGGACTACAATTAATCTAATGAAACTCCCTGGCAAAGAATGTAAAGGGGAGTTCATAGAGAAAAACAGAAATAGTAGAAAAGCAATTAAAATGTTGATATTTTTCAATGAATTTACCAAAAAAGAAAATTTTATTTTTACAAGAATAAGTAGTGAAACTGGAAAAATTCTACAAAGACTTTGTTTGTTTAAGACCACTGAATTTTTTCATTAAATTTGTAAACAAGTGCAATTAAGGGAAACACCAAAGCATTGTAAAACGGAAATATCTGTTTGGAACATTTAAACCTCAAACATTTTTTCAGGGTATGATTTAGAAATAAATACAAACTCCTTGTGGATGCAAATAAGACAAAACAAAAACCTACTTTTCTTACAGAAAATGTAATTATTTAGACCTCAGAAGATATAAATGCATATTTCTATATCAAAATACATATATATATCATATTAAATGAGAACTGAGTACTTGTGGCTCACTGATGTAGTACTCAGTGTTTGCAGCTGGAGGTCTCACTGGTGTTTAATGAACATTTGCCCTCTTGACTTGCCAGCTTCTGTGCCTGGGTTGTAACCAGCATAGCCTCTGCTTTTGCCTGCTGGAAATCTGCAGTAAAAGCTGAGCATGGGGAGGGTCTTCAAACAACCTGCCTCCTGAGTGAGGGCCTAAGTAACACCTCTGGAGGGTCCCAGAAAGATTCATGTTGTGTATGCAGTGTCAGAAGCAGGTTCGGTCTCTGCAATAGTGTGCTTATGAGACATTTCTAGTCCCCTTCCCACGTGTTACATAACATTTGCCATTGACTCTGGTTTTCAGGGTAATGCTTCTTCCATGATTCTCTATGGTTAACTTCAAAACATCATTTTGGACAAAAGACTGTATTGCTCCGAAATGTTTGACTAACCACACACAGTGTATGCAGGCCTTAGCTTCTCTAAACTAGGCATCCAAACCTAATAGTGAACTTAGTGGTAAACTCTCAATCTACCTGATCTTCAGTAGTGTGACAGTCTCTGCTTTGTGCACTTCATGCA
>NW_009723331.1:95527-102613 GCF_000703405.1 Apaloderma vittatum | reverse complement strand
CGCTCTTCTTTTGTAGCTGATTCCTCTGGTAGAGCCTCCATGGCACTTAAATGTTTTAGATGATCTTGGTGTCTCTCAGAGTCTAGGCTGTAGTGGCACAGTCATAGATCTGAAAAGCAGAGATGCTTCTTGGTATTTTTGCTTCCATACCATCTTATTTGAGTAGATATTTTGAGATAAATTTGTATCTTTGAAAGATGTAAGAGTTATTGCAATGAGGAGCATAGGAAATCTGCACCTAGGTTTGGAAGTCTGTGTTTAACCAGAGTGAAGTACTTAAGACATGGGCTGAATGCTAGTTAAAAGTGAAAAGAAACACCCTCAAAACACAAAATACCAAATAGCTTGCTTCTGTACTACTATAGCTATATATCATGCTTTTGTTAACGACAAAATAAAAAAGTTCTTCCCAACACTGGTTTAGTGTTCTGTCCACCTATTTTTCGCTTTTCTGCTCTTGAGCAGCATGTCGGTCTGGCAGCAGCTGCCCTGCAATGAACTGGGTTGTTGCTTCCTCTGGAGGCAACTGTCTGTCAGGGTAGCAAACCAAAACCTGTTTCCATTTTCTCAGAGATGCTGCAAACTATTCCCTTCAGAGCAGTGAACTACAAGATAGGTCTTGCCCTGTTAGAAAGATACTCATTTCCATTCCCACTACATTTAAATTAACGTTTAGAAGCTTAGTTGAATCCAGCTGACTGATGAACTTCAGACTTTACTCCGTCCAGACTGAAATGAAAAAATGAGTTGAGGCGCCTGTTCCTGAATATCTGAAAAGCTTTGAGCGTTCGTCCCTACTTTTCTTTGGATTTCTAGAGAAAATAAATATACAGGGATTTTGTTATTTGCATCTAAGGACTTAAAATGTGTCTTGCTTTTTACATTTATTAATTGAAGTAATAATTTTAATAAGATATTAATAGGTATTTATTTAATTAGACACAGTATACTTAGAGTCTGGTCCTGTAGGTGTTGTGTTCATCTCTTTAATACCACACATATCCATTTATTTCCAGAGGAGCTGAATGATACTTTCATGAGGTCATCATATTGTGTTTTCTGTTGTCATGGATTCTCTATGCGTGTCTCATCAGTTTATTTTGTTCTCTTTGTAATCTTCCCTTATTCAAAGCAACTCTGGTGAAGAACACTTCTAAATGTCTGTGCTTTCCTAAGAGAAACATTGGTGAGATAAAATCTGAAAAGTTATAATTTAAAGGGGATTGCTATTGTTGTCACCAGTTAAAAAACAAGTCAGTTTGTTACATTCAGAACCCAGTGTGAATCTACCCTAAATTTTGAGTTGTATAAAGCATTTTAGAAAAAAAGGGCTGTTTGAAATGTGAGTTAATACAGCCTCCCATATATCTTGATCAATAGTCCAGACCCACCTGTGATTTTACCAGATGTGTTGGGGGTGAGAAAAATGACATTTTGCTTGTCCTTTTTTGTGGTAATCTTACAAAACCTACTGTCTTGATATTTTTACAAACTGGATACATCCACGAAGCAAGACAGATCAAAGCAAAGGCTCCATGGTGGTGTGTATGGAGAATACCAGGCAGAGAGATGTGAATTTTAGCTTAAAGTGTTCTCCAAAGTGTGTTTATCCTCAGCAAGAAAATGAAATGTGCCTAGGGCAATCTGTGTTCATAGGAAGAGGAGATGCAGGATTGACTTTTTATTGGAAATGATGGAGCTGATACTGGATTTTGTTTCTCCATCTCACCTTGATCCAACATGAGCAGGTGGGTGGACGTCAGCCCCTCCTGTGTTTGCCCATGAGGCTGCCTGCGCACGTGCATGCATACACTGTGGATGTATGTGTGAGTGGATTGCGTGTTTCCCTGTGGCTGTGATTTTACCTGTTTTGTGTGTGTGTCTGCTGTTTATATATGTGTCTGACAACTTCCTATGAAATTAGCTGTTAGAACTGTTCCTGTGGCCCTGGTAGCTATTTGCTATTGGCTTTGGGAGGGGTGAAATACCAAGAGGGCTGGGTGTCAAAAATCAAGTAAGAAACAATCAAAAAGGACTGATTTATATCACCTTCTTGATAAATTGCTATGATTGGAACGGCCTGCCCAGGGAGGTGGTTGAGTTGCCATCCCTGGAGGTGTTTAACAGAAGAGTAGATGATGTATTGAGGGAGATGGTTTAGTGGTGTTCATAGGGCTAGGAAAATGTTGAACTCGATCTTGAAGGTCTCTTCAGGCCAAAACTCTTCTATGATTCTATGAAATTGGTAATTGTTTTCTGATCTTTTAGACACACTTCCTTACAAATGTCTTCAGGAATTATCTACGATGAAGACAGAAACATAATTTTAGTTTATTTACAGCTGCAAAAGTTGGAAAACGAAAATACTATGAAGAAGGCAAACTTTTTTTTTGTCATTCCTTACTCCTTGTAAATCTAAATACAGAAAAAAGTGAAATTTTAATTGTGAACCTAACTTTTTGAAATAAATTTTGAAATAAATCATGAGCTCATCTAAAGACTGAGGCAGAGGAAACACCACGCTCTGAAGAATAGTTTAAAATAGTCTTAGTCGTCAATATGTCATTTCAGTTGTTACTTAAATAAATAAATAAATAAAATAATTAGTAATCCCCTAAAGTAAGAGACCATTATATAAGAAAGATTTTAAAAACAAAAAAATCTGCTCCGTGTGGTAGAATTAAATCCACCCAAACAATTCTAAGATTTGAGCTATGGAAAAAGATTTAAGTTGATCTACTCTTTACAAGATGCTCTGTTTAATTATAAAACAAGCCCTAACATTAGCACACACTGTTAGAAGTCACATGTCAGTAGATAGGCAAGATTTAAAAAAACTTACTCAAGGTGTTGTGGTTCACTGGTCGTTCCCTGCAGAGAGATCCTCAGCCCCAGGAGGGTTTCTGCTCCCTGAAAGGGAGCAAGGGCAGTTTGGACTAAAATAGTACTCAACTCCTCCCTGGTATTTCTCACCCTTTTGCACAGGTGTTAATTTAGAAGTTAGATTTCCGGTACTCATGTCTTCTTCACCGCTTCTGCCATGGAAAGGCTTGATAGCTTAGAGAGGTGGACCCCTCAGGAGGGGGGGAAAACATGAAAATTCTCTGTACTGTTCCCAGATAGGGTAGTGTTTGTACATGAACATGTGGAAGAACCAGAGGGCTGCTACTCTCACAATCTTTTTTTCCCTCCACTCCACCCTCATATGGCCAGGAGAAAGACAAGGGCTTATAGCTGCTCCGCTGCAGTATGCAAGTGCCCTGTGGCGATGTTCTCTGCACTAAATGTTTTTGCAGGTAACAGGGAAAAGTTAAGAGCTGGATTTACCCCCATTCTGTTAATTTAATTTAGCACTCTGTTTACCTTTTCCCCCCCCACCCCCCTCCTGAAATACAGTATTTTGGTGCTGCTGTAGAGACATGCAAGGACCTTGGAGCATGTAGTTTGTAGCACCTGGATGTTTCACAGCAATCAGATGTGTGCTTATGCCAAGGAATCTGGGAAGATGAATACAGACTAAGTCTCTTGGCTTGATGGTGACACTGAGAAGTGTCACATGTAGTAGCAGCGCAGTGCAGCATTCATGGCTGGACATGCCCTTTACCCAGGTTGGGAACTTTGCAGGCTCAGATGTAAGATTTGACAGGGTTTGCCTGTCAGGCCCATAATTTGGCAGCACTGCAGGACTAATGTGATTTGCATCTCTGAGCATCTCAGGGAGCTGGAGCACCTTGACACATGCTTCAGTTTGGCAGGGCAGCCCAGAGAGCCCTTGCAGAGTCTGTCAGTGCCCATCCCCTTCGGTGAGACTTAACCTGGGTACCGAAGTGACTGGGTACCAGAGCGGCTGCGAGACACAACCGAGAGCGTGTCACGTGTGTCCCGGGCCATGTGTGGCTGTGAGCTCTGGGCAGACTCTGGCCAGAGAGAGGGGGAACCTTTCAAGCTGGGAGAGACCAGCCCCATGGGAGGTGGGAGCTGAGTTGGGGAATGAGAGGGGGTGAAAATCACCATGCAGCATGTCCCTCCTCTGGGCTGGGGGCGAGGGGAAGGACCACCCGCTGCGGGCAACGGTAATAATAGAGGAGGCAGTGGAAAGCTGCTGGAGAGTGGGAGGGGGAGCAGCTCAGGAAGCCCATTGAGGGGTCTGCCCCTCTGCCCGTGTCCTGGTGCTCCCACTGTGGATGGGGGAGAGCTCCAGGGCTCCCCCTGTCCGCCCTGCTGCTGGATGCCCAGAGCCCCTCGCCCCTTACTGGCTGGAGGAGGAAGAGAAGGAGGAAGAGGAGGAGGAGACCGGGTGCTTTCACTCCTGCTGGCTGCAGAGGCTGAGGCAAAAGACAGAAAAAGGAGGAGGGGAATAAAAGTAAAGAGCGAGGGGGAGAGAGAGTAAAAGAAAACTAAGCCCAGCTTTTGCCGGTGCTGCTTGGATTGGATCTGGTTTGAGTTTCCTCTCTGCTGGCTTGTGCAGCAAGAGAGGAGGAGTGGGGGGAAGTAACTCGCTCACTCTTCCTCTGAAGCTTAAGCAAACGTGCTGGTGCCTGCGCTGGTGGGGAGCTGCCCTGGGTGCAGTTGCCTCGCAGCTTACTGCGCTCAGTTACTAAAGAATTGCCTGGACTTCTCGAGGACCTGGAGGAAAAAGCCATCACTTCACAGACCTGATAGTTGCTCAGTGCCTATAGACTTGACACTTCTCTTTTTTTTTCCTAGGGGATTCTTTTTAAATTATTTTTCTCCCATCTCTCTCAGAGCAGCAATTCCTTGAGTGTGTGGCATTGAAATCTATTGCTCTGTTAACAACTTTGGGAGACATTTTTTAAAACTTTTTTTCATCTCTTTTATTTTGTTTGCCTTAAAAAAAAGGAAAAAAAAGGAAAAAAAAGATAATCCTTTTGGGGGGAGGGGAGATGATCGTGCTGATGTGGAATAAGCGCTCCTGCTGTCTCCTCTTACTAGCCGCGGTCCTGATCGTGGAGAGCTCCCAGCTAGACAGCTCCAGCTCCAAGGTGAACTCCATCAAATCCACCCTGATGGGGGAGGCTCCAACTCAGACAACCAACAGATCTGCAGGCATCCACCAGGGACTGACGCTTGCTAGCAGTAAGAAGGGCAAAATGCTAGAGCAGATGGGAAAACCTCCCAAGCACTATCACCGGCAAGGAGAGGTAGGACTTTGCTTCACTGCTCAGCTGTCTGTCTGTCTGTGTGCTATGTACAAGTAATTGCTGATCTTCCTCCCACATTGTTTTCAAAGGTTCATTCTGTTAAATTATTTTTCTTCATTGAGGTTGTCTGGGACAATGTCATCTCATAATCGGTGCGAATGGGAGTTTCTCTCAGTAGGATTAGTAACTGATGGCTGAAAGAGTAATCTAAGAAATTATCACCTTCAACATTTATTCGTTACATTCCTTCAAAGGACTTCTAGAAGTAAAGGAAAAAATTTCTCATTAACTCTAAAATGCTAATGGAGGTGAATTTGCATAGGCAGGGAAAATTTGAGCAGGAAGTGAAAACAGTGTTTACAGCCGTGAAACAAACGTGGTTTTAAAAATCACACCTGGCAAGTTGATCTCTGATATCTTTCTCCATGGTAAGAATAAAAAAAATGTGTTGTCCCAATGGTATCATTTAGGGCATATTCGTTTACTTAATATGACAGAAAATAAATTATATGTTTCTTGTCTAGAATACACTCCAGTGGTCGTGGAAGATTTGTTTGGTTATGTCCAGTTAAGATAAGCAGGGAATAGCAGCACTGAATGTGAAGTCTGAGTGTAAGGAAGAAAGAAAAAGTTATAGAAACTTTATGAAAAATATATCCTGACTTGCTCATAAAGTTTCCTTTCCTTTCTACACTGCTTGAAAACTTGGAAGTCTGATAGAAAATTTGTTCAATTGTCTTTCTGGTAAGCTATAAAGCAATATTTTAAGCCGTAAATCCTCTACTTGCCTGTCAAGTCTCAACTTGGATGGTACGAATGTTGCGCATTGTCGTGTTGAAGGAGATAGGCTTCAGCAAGTATGGGTTTTAGACTATTGTGTATTACTAGTACCTCCAAATACAGCTGCTTTTCATAAGCAACAGTGTAGCAGCAAAGGAGTTGCCAAGGTTTAGCACTAAAAAGGCAAAATACTCAATGCCTGAAGGGTCTGTATCTTGCCTTCATTTTCCTTAAAGCAGCAGAAAAGCTGTAAATTCAAGCAATCCACTGAATTTGCTAAAGTGTTTCGTGTCAGCTTCCTAATAATTGAATGTTATTATTTGGTTTTGTGTGCAGGCGTAATAACAGTGGTGGTAGTTTTGGTTTTTGTGTGTGAGAAATTTGTTTTTAAACTTCTCCAAGCTTTCTTTCTCAAACCACTCAATTGTTTTATAATTTACCCAGAATTTGCTTGCCTCTCCTTACCTCTGAACAAAGTTTAATAACAGATGCTGTGCTGAAGTTTCGTATTGCTGAAGTTTCATATTACTGAAGTACTGTGCTCTTTCCTAGTGCACATTGTAATAATTACTATATTAAATCACCTTGAGGAAATACAGGAGCATGATAGGCTTTCTTATATGTTCTCCTTGGATTTTCTTTTGTTTTGTGTGTATTTACAAAATCAATATATCATACCTATTTTCCCACTGAGTGTTATCTGTCTCATGAGTTTCAGTGCGGGTACTTGCACAGCCCAAAACATGATATATAATTTTTGCTTTTTGAGCATGTCCTGCCACCATTCTTTATGTGCAACATCCATAGCATTTCAAAGCGTGTTCTGTGCAAGGCTGAGAATGATTGATTATAATTTACCCAGCTCCTGGAAAACAGGTTGCACTGCCCACTGGTTGGGTTTGCAAGATTTGCCCCTTACTTGCTGACCTGGATTGTTTGCTGGGGACTTTTAGTTACTAGCGTGAAACTCACAAGCTACACTTCAAGTCAGAGTATCTGTAATGGTAGAAGAGGTGGTATGCATGTTAAGATGTCCTTTTTGTAGCCCAAGCAAAGACCTCTGGAGAATCAGTGGCTTTGGCTCCCAGGGAGCAAAGCCTGACCTGCCGTCAAGGGGTGTTGGTGCTGATTTCACCCTCTTTCA
>NW_009723331.1:70273-95496 GCF_000703405.1 Apaloderma vittatum | reverse complement strand
CCCAGCTCCTGCGTTGTCTCACGCAGATGCAGTCTATGAAAATTACTCAAATTTGCTACTAATAATTGTAGATACTAGCTCTGGCCGTCTGCCTGAAGTGACACAATTAACACAGAATTTCATTAAGAAGAAAAAGCAAGAAAAGGAAAGGAGAGGGTAACTTTTATGATAATGCTTTGTCTTTCTTGATAATTCCAGTTGCAGTGTTGGTAACCCACTGCCTTTTTTAACAACGTCACACATCTCAACCAATTAAGACATGACATTTTCATAATTTGTTTTTTGAAGTACTCTCTTATTAGGTTAGTACTTGATTTGTTTAGACTAGGGGACTTTGTGCTGAAGTTTTGCATGCCATTTGCTAAAAGAATACACCTATGCTTTTCTTTCTAAAACAGTCCGTTGCATTAGTGAAATTTGTAGCCTCACAAGTAGGAGTACTTTTTATGTCTTGGTGGCATGAAGTGGTGAGTCGAGTGCCTTGTTTACAACTAGGAAATAGGTCTAGTAAGGATCAAGAATATACAACTTAAAGGAAAATAGAATTTTGTCGTTGTGGCAGCTCTGAGTCGTGCAATCAACTCTGCAGATAAATGTAGAAATCAGAGGAGTCGGCAAAACCGATGAAAGAACTGTCAGGCAGCAACCTATTTGCTTATTCGGCCTGGTAGACTAATGTGTTTTCAGAATGTTTCTCTAATATGTTAATGTAACATTTTCAATTATGTTAATTCTCAGGACTAGGATCAACTTGGGAGTCTGTAATCAGCAATAAATCAACGGATACAATAGTTCATGGCTTATCTAAAGTGTTGATGTATTTCAGCTGGTAGTTACAGTGCTTCTGCCCAGAAAGGGAAGATCCAGCGCTCTTTTGTCAGGCAGAGTTCCAGTTCAAATCAATGAAAATACTCACATGAGCAAAGCAAGCTGATCCCTCTTGCTGGATTGACTGGCGGAGCAAATGTGGATTTTACTAAGACTTACATTTTTATGTCTTTCTGAGGAATATTGTTTATTTTCTCTTCTTATTCCCTTTACTGCCTTGGATCAGCAGAGAATGAGAAGCACTGACGTGCTAAATCAGTGAGATTTCACTGTCTTCGCTGTTCTTCACCACCACTCCTCTTTTTCCCCTTTCTGCAAACTGTTTTCCCAATTTCACAGAGAATCAGAAAGTATCTACATCATTTGCAGAAGGGAAAAATATGCTCAGAAATAGACTATATGCAGGACGTGTTAGACTAGGTTACTTTTGAGGCTGTCAGTGCTATGTACTGTCTGACATCAGTTTCCTTTCAAAACTTGATTTAGTGAAATGGCTTCTAGGAACAGCTAACACCTCAGTACTGTAGCCTCTCTGGGAAACTGTTCTGGACATATCATCTCTCTACATAAAAACAATACAGTGAATAGAGTCATAAGTGAAAAAGGCCAGATTAACAATGACAGCGAATGAATTTTTCCTCATGATAGCTATAGCTTCCACTGCGCTGGGGCAAGCTCTCCCATGTGAGTGCTCTCACTCAACTACAGAATTGTTACTTGAAAGAGAAAATCCCATGTATCATAGCTGTGATTGAAGGTATTGCCGTTCCATAGATTCCTGGACGATAGCTCTGTAGCCTCTTTAATTCACTTCACCATCTTTTTTTGACTTCTTGCCTCTGGGTTATAGTCCTCTCTCTCCCCTGATACTTGCCCCCTCTCCCTCTGTCGGTTCTGGGTAACTGCTTTGTAGTCAACCGCCTTTAATGAGCTGGAAGGCTCAGACCTATCAAACTTTATTTCCAGCAGTTTTCCTTCTTTAATCTGTGGGTGCTATTATCTTTTGCCTTTTCCAAGTCCTGGCCAGGAGCCATTGTTTCGGCTCTTTCCCCAGCAAGATGCATCTCTCGTTCCTGTTGCTGCTGTGTAGCTGGTTGGGTTTGTGCTTCCCGCTGGGACTGTCCCTCACACTTTCGCTGCACACATACGACAGGAGCAGCAGCAATGAAGGGAAGAACTGGGGCAGCCAAGAGAGGGGACAAGGACAACCACGGGGCTTAATAAGGATATAATGAGGTCTGGAAAAAGGAAGAGTAGTGAAAAGCCAGGACAAGTTTTAACACTGCAGACACACAGTAGACAGATATCAGATAAGCCTTTGTATTCCAAATACACTCAGCTTAATTTTTAAAACTTTTTTTTAAAAAAAACCCAACAAACCATCTATCTCAGCTTGAGCTAAGAGGCTTAAGACTACAGAAGCCAAATCAAAAAGGCAGAAATCCAAATGGCTAAGCTGACACTGATCTCATACCTGTTAGCACATGGACATACATATGTTTCTTGAACAGGACATAGTTACTCACAAGAACTTGCTGGAAAATGCTTGGACGATGCTTTGTAGCAAGTAAAACAGCATGGGATGTGGTAATTGACTGCAGTGCCCTGAGAATGTTACAATAAAATGTACCAAGGACACCAAAAATGTAACCACAATATCTTGAATAGCTAGCAACCAAGACAGTATAAATTATTTCTCCATGGTATTAAAAATAAATTAATTACAATACCTAGAAATTACATCCAGCAACAGCTGCTTTTTTCCCTTTTTTTTTTTTTGGTAACAAGAAAATAAATACAGAATTGCTAAATCTCCAGAGGTCACCAGAGAATATATTCTTTGCTCTTGCTGTTAGGAATCTGGGAGACATACTGGTTTACTGGCAGTAGTCTTGCTAAATATCCAAGTGACTTCTCTTTTGATTGCAAAAATTGGATGTGGGGTATTACCTCCTTCCTGGGTCGTGCTTGGAGTCCCCTTCAATTTGTTATTATTATTTGACTTGTTAATATAGAGCAAAAGCTCTTATAAAGTGGCTTTACTACAACTATTTCCTATTAAGGTTGCAACAATGCCTAGAAAACTTCCAGGACTCTGATGTGCTATTGGACGTGCAAATGCTTAGGAAGAGATAGTTTCTATCTGGAAAGTCTGTCAGAGTCTGAGGAGAACACAAAAGATGATGAAGCATGATTACATTTTGCCCTCAGAAAAATGAGTCTGATTAACTCATTATGTTTGATTAACTGATGCTTTGCAGATGCAAATATCGTACAAGTTTAATTTTGATTTTAATTATCTCAGCACCGGATGTATCTTGCAAGCACTTCGTATCTCATGGTTTGTCAGTCAAGCCTTTGGTCCTTTTACAGTTGTACTTACAAATGCCTCACCCTGGAATGTCATTTAGGAGGAATTTTTACTCTGCAGAGGAGGAGTCCCAAGAAGCTCCTGCTTCTGTTTTGTTTTTCAAGCGTTGCTTTTCTCTTCAGGTTTTGCATATCTGAGATTAATTTTTTTAAAAAATATATTTAAACAAGTTCTATGTAGGTGTAAAAATGTTAATTTGTAGAACACCAACAAAGCAGAGACCTTCCCTTTTGGTTCAGGCTTGCTGAAGCCTCTGCCAAGCTTGTGCTCCCCCCATGTGCACTGATGGGTCATGGCTGGCAAGAGTCAGGGTGCACTGGCCAGATGTGGGGCCAGCAGCACCATCCAGACCCTCCATTGGCATGTGGCTTGTCACCATGTCCCACCGTGATGCTGGGAATCTTCATATTGGTGTCAGCACTGCAGTTGTTAGACATCTGTAAAACTCCAAGTGTATCTAGATTTTATTTTTATCTTTTGGAGAACTGAGGGTAATTCTCTGGAAATTGTTGTCTTTCAGTGCTATGTCCTAGGCTGGGTTTCTGGTACTTTAGGTTGAAACCAACTATTATGAGCTTCACAGCCATGGATGTGAAAGGCCCACACAGAAGCTAAGAAAATCAGAAAGTATGTTTTGTTACTTTTTAAAAAATAATTTTGTCTGCAAATTCTTTGTTTTCATTAGAGAACACGAATATTCATGTCTTTTTGACCAAATATAGGATGTGCAATGGCCATATGTGTCCCCAATCTGTCACTTTTCTACAGCGTAATTTTTCCCTTTTTGACTGAAGGGCAGATTTATTCTAATGAAAAATTTCGTAAACACAAAACGATTTTCAAATTGCAATGAAATGTGAAAATAGGCGAATTTCTGGTACTTCCAAGCTCATTTCAGAATCCTTTGCTCTAGAATGAGCCACAGAAAGTAGTCTTAGAGAGGAGACGTAAAAGAACACATATGGTCATACTAAATGACCAAAGCACAGCAGTTTTCAAAGAAAATAATGCATTTTTTAATCTTAGTTACAGTTTGCTTGGAATCAAACCTAAATCTATGTATGATTTACATATTTGCGTTCGCACAAACAACTTGAGTTATGAAAATGAATGGATACGAAACACACAGTGGAAAAACAGAATTTGCTTATTTAGCAGCTATTTTGTTCTTACTAAAGGCAAGTCCGGGACAATACTATGAAAAAGAAAAAAAATCTTAAGAGTTCTTGAGTTTTTCCCCCCTCAAAGTGCATAAGCACACGCTTCAGCCCCTTGGGACTTTCTTAAAGCTAAGCTTTGATATGATTGAATTTTCATATGCACAGTAATGAATCTTGGAGACATGCATGTTGCACATATGCAGTGCAAATGGCACTGGTTTAGCATTTTTAGCAGTAAGCAAAGGTGGACTGTTCTGCACATGCTCGGAAATGAGGTGTTGCTTCACTCTGCAACCCCTCTGCCTCATTCTCTGTGCATCATGTAAGTGTGAACCGGGCTGTGCATGCTTTTAAAAGCATATTTATCAGTCCAGTGAATGAGAGGACAGGGTTCAGTTCTACGTGTTTTGGCAGCTTGCGTTGAGTGAAGCAGTGACTTGCTGTCAGCGTGATCACTTCCTTGCAAGTCTGAAATGCCTGACGCGAAGATCTCTTAAAGGAACTGCAAACCAAATATGTCTATAGAGTAGGAAACTTTTGTTCTTGGAATCTCATTCTTAACTAGAACAACATCAGGGGAAGTAATGCATATGATGGGGGAGAAGCTCCTTTATTCTTCCTTTCGTAGAGAGTTGGGTAGTTTCAAGAATTGTTTCTTGTTCTGTATGTTTCTAGAGGGAAAAGTGCACCTCTTCTTGATAGCCTGCAAAGATCCTAAAGCTGGACATTCTGCTGTAAAAACAAGGTTTATGAAAGTGAAAGGAAGAAGTGTATGCAAAACCACTAGCAGAAATGTAAAAATGCTAAGCCTAACTATTCCAGTTGGCACTAACTTAGTTCAATTAATTTTTGGAAGTATCAGAAAGATTTAGACTGTGTCAAAAAGGTAAAGCGTAGTTGATAGATGTACCACCATCTTGTATTTAACTTTTTTGCTTTCATATGACTTTCTCCCCTCCTTTTCATCTTTGTTGTTTGTGGGTTTCTTGTGTTGGGGTTTTTTGTTGCTCTTTTTTTTTTTTTTACAGCAAAACTACTGTTTCATGAAGCACACCCACAATACTCTAGATGGCCAGTGTCCAGTAGTCATGTCACTTTAAAGAAGCCATAGAAATATAGATCCAGTGTTTAGTTGGGTCTTGGGCCCCATCTCAAATATCTTAAGTTGTTTTCTGAAGTCACTTCCAAAAACTAGGTTTGGGACTTCCTAATGCTGCAAGTTCTAAGGAAGACTTCACCTGCCACCTGCTCTTACAGCTAAACTTAGTAGTGGTGTGCCTTAGTGCTTTCCTGATTTTCTTATTGTGGCTGTGTTCATGTGGAGTATAGCACAGAGGTGCTTTTGCTTATATGGTCTCTGTTCAGGATAAAATTTATAGAGCACGGGTTTGAAAGGAGAAAAACATTTGTCCAGTATGACATAGAGCTGCAAGCAAGAGCTGATGTTAGGGAGCCTTGTGCTTCACAGACAGTTCATCTTTGTTCTGTGTCTTCAGTAGCAGCACGGCCAAATGAGGCTTCTGTTGACCTGAACTGGAAGGGCTGCAGAATTGCCATGTCTCTTTCTTTCTTCTCTTTTGGTTTGAAAATGAAAGTGCCTCCTATCCAGTTTATTGTGAATTTTATGGGATGCTCAGGATCCCATTTTCCACCTTAAAAAGGAAAAGTTTGTGTTTCTCTCTGTCTTGTGTGACATATGGTTGTCCAGGACACAAAGACTGAGCTGTGAGTCTCCTACTTCTCCTCTTTGGTAGGAGGAGTACTGGGTGCTTACTTACACTTTTTTTTGAACATCAGCTCTCCTGCCATTGTTCAGGTGGGAGGGAAGGAGAGAGATTTCAAATGGTCATTTCCTCTTTTAGAGGTAGACAGAACAGCAGCATTCCTGGCCAAAGAAAGAGTTACAAATTGTGATTGAATAATTAATGTGTAGCTTTCACAAAGAAAGTGAGACCATATGGTGAGTAATGAAGGGATGATAATAATATCAATGGAAGAAGCAGAAGGGAAAAAAGACTGGTTACTGGGGAAGAAAAGACTGGTTACTCTTCTGTGTTTGCATCAGGGAACAGGGTGATCATTTGACAGGCTAGAGAAGGTGGTGTGGCTAGGGTGTTATCTGATGATAAATTCATAAGCATTTATGGACATAAACAGCCTGGCACTGCTAGTCTTCTCTTTGCAAGGGGATGATGGCAACCATCAAGTAAATGTGAAGACTCTTCCATGTATTTAGCGTAGCCTGGAAGTTTCACCAGACCTGTCATTCTTAAATTTCAGTCTGTAATCCCCTCAGGTAGTAATAATGATGCCATCTGACCTACATAACCAGCCACATGCCCTGATGTGTGAGCTGAACGTTACAGGGCTGCCCAGCGAGAGTGGAAGTTGTTCTTTGAGACCCTCTCAGTTCCTGTTGCTCCCAAAAAAGCTGAATTTGCAATGTATATTATTCACAATCAAGTTATTCAACCAGCTCCTGTTGCGGGGAGAGAGAGTGGCTGTGAATCAGAACTAAAGAATGGAAATCCTGGGAGCTGTGGAATGACCAGGAGACTGGGAGGTTGCCATCTTCCCTCCACATCTTCTCCAGGGTCAAACCAAGTGTTGATGCTGCCTCATGTGTCATGTTAGGGATGATGAGAAAAACTGACTATCAAAAGTTAGACTTAGAAGTCTATTTTCTATTTTGGTGGAGGGGCTAAACAGCTTAGCTGTGTAAAATGGTTTTGTAATTGTTTGAATAAATACAGGGGTTTTAGAATGCTCTTCAGAAATGCTTGTAAACTTCTGTACTTGGTTTTGTCCCTGTTGCTATCTTCCAGACATCCCACTCCTCGCCAAGAAAATGGCTTTTTAACAAGAAGAATCCTCTGGAAATTACTTTCTGAGGGGGTCCTTGCCACACAGCTGCAATGAATTGCAACTGAACTTCAGTCCCAATTCTTTTTATTGCTAAAAGGATAAGTGACCGAGTGAATACTTGTATTATAGCTTCATGACAATTTATTAGGTATCAAATTGTAGTGTGTGGTGTTGTCTAACCAGAAGATTAATATTTTCTCTGTGGAAGGAAATTTCTCTCAGACTTCGTAGCAGTGCTTAAGCTGTAAGAGACTGGGAACATCTTGCTGATCCCAAACTGTCCTGTGGTTAGGCTAGCTTTGGGTTTTCCTTCCACTGAGATGCCAGGGCCCTGCCAGCGATGCCAGAGCAAGCAGCGTACAACCAGCACAAGGCAGCCGAAGAGAGAAGTCACGGCACTGCAGTCTCATGCATGCTGATCCACTCCCTGCTGTGTAAACAAATTTCCAGGGGGCATTTTCTGAGTGAGTTTTTTTTGAGTAGCAGCATAGCTTTAGCATAGCTCAGATTATGCTAATTGGGAAGCATGTTTGGCATGATTTTCCAAATGAGCAACATGGAGTCCAAGGAGGTCAAGGAAGGATGGAGCAAAAGCTTGGGATGGTACAGGCTGCTTTCCTGTGTCTTTGAACTGGGTTTTCTAGCTGGAAAGGAGTCACAAGTCTTCTTGCTCTCCCCTCAGCCTCTCTGCTCCAACTTCAGGGCCAACAAGGAGGTTAAGGAAGACTGTCTATTCCTCTAAAAAAGTGACCAGAATGGGAAAGAACATGCATCTTTTATTATGTGGGAAACAGGAAATTCTAAGTGTTGATATTGCACAAATATATAAAATGTACTAATGTGTTGCTAATTGGCCTGCGGATGGATATCCTGCAGAAAAGGGACACAGGTACCAACAGAAGGGTCAGCTTATTTTACTGTCTATTTCAAAGTATTACAAGAATAAGGCAATGCAAGCTTATTATACTCTAGTTGTAAGCAGCACAGAGAACAAGCAGGGTAATGGACCTAATCATTACTATAAGCAGTTAGCGATAGTTATTAAGAAATATCCATCACCAATCACCCTAATTTCATCATCCAGATCCGCAGTCACTGGGGAGCCCCTGTTTTTTCAGTGAGGATTCTGGAGAACTGTCCCAGCAATTGGGAAGCCCTAAGCAGTGCGTCCACTTATAGGTGAGGTCTCCAAAGTTGCTGCAAGAGGATCCAGCTTTATACTGTTAAATAAACACCCTTACATAACATCAAATGCAGGAACATCTGGTGGTGTTCACTCCATTGAATTCCTCCCACAGCTTGGCCAGGGCTAAAAGAAGAATACAAGGGAGTCTCCCTATCGATTTTGGTCCTTAATCACATTTTTCTCACCCAAGACAGGCCTCTGGTCTCACGGTCTTGTAACATACTTCTAAGAAAGCAAGAGGCAGCTAGTTTCCCAGCCTTGCACCTGGCCTTTAGCTAGAGAAAGATCACTCTGCTGGTTCTCACCGCACATTTAGTCTTACAGTAAAGCTTTTACAGATTGGCATTAGAATCTATATATATATATGCTAAAATAGATTATCAATACATCACATATGTGATTAACACTATATAGTCTGGGGTTGTGAGGTTCATTTATAGGTCAACTTCAGTGCAGGGCCTATGATTTAGGCCCTAGCACTACAACTAAGTACTGAAAAATTTTCTAAAGATTTCAGAGATAGGAACTTAGGTTTCTTAGCCTGTATGTTTGTCTATATGCATATGAAAACCTTGGTTTAAGTGTTACCTAAACAACAGTTGCAGACAGAGATGAAATGCAAGAGGTTTTATTATCTTTGGATTTTGTTTGAAATGTAGAAGAGGCAACTGCCTGCAGTGAAGGGAGACCATTACCAGGTGGCTGGAAGAATGAGAGTGAAAGTCAAAGTTTCGTGTTCAGCATCTCCCTGCTTGCTTCCCTGATTTGCCAAACTGAGAAACAAATAGTTGGCCCTGTGCTTGACAGGGATTTTTGATCCTTTATTAAAAAACATTTATAAAATGTTTGACGACCTTCATGCATGGAGATGCCTGACAGGTAGAAGATGTTCATTTTTCATCAGGTTAGGTCAGTGGATTGAGCGCGGTGCTGACAACAATAACAACACCGAGGTCACAGGTTCGATTCCCGCTCGGTCCCCGTGTGTTGCCTGGTCTAGTCGAGAGGTGGTGTCCCTGCCCATGACAGGGAGGTTAGATTAAATGATCTCTGAGGTCCTTTCCAGCCTAGGCCATTCTATGTGCAATGCCTGTTTGTTGTTGCACATCAATGAACCCAGGTTATGGATGGTTTAAACACCAGACAGCAAATCTAGAGGCAGGTTTCTAATGAGCTTCATGGGTCAGATTCCCTCCTTCCCCAGGCACACTGGCCCTACTCTCACTGCTGTAGGTTTGGAATTGGGCTTTGGTTTGTTTGCTACAAGTCACAAGGATGGCACCTTTTCTTAAACACTGTCCTCTTGAGTTATCAGTGAAGGACAGATAAGAGAGTCTTTATTACAGGCACACATGTGCATCGCAGGTGTGAAGGGATCTCAAACTGTTTATGAGCACACAAAGCCCCATGAACAAACAGGGCAGAGAAGAATGTTGTCATTTTAAGGAAAAATATGTCTTAAGGCCCTGTTAAAAATAAAGCCAAAAAGGAATACCAAATGGACTGCATATTGTCTGTGTAACCAGGATTAGCACTGTGAAACTATTTTATTTTTCTGAACAGGTATATAGCACAGACAGGGCCAGCTAGACGAGATACCATTCGACACTGGAGGGGGTATCCACCTCCAGGTCCTTATCTCAGTGAGTTACCTACAAAATCCCACGCCAGTAGGAACAGACAGATGAGTAGCACAGCACTGTCTTAAAGGTTTTACATGAATAGAAGCCAGTGCAGATGTTGTATGAACTGGTATGGTAACAGTGTGTGAGTTCCAGGGCTGGGGTGCAGTTGGCACTCTTGAATTTGGTGGAACTGGTGTCTGTTTTACAGCTAAAGGGTCAGAACAGAAGAGTCAGGGATAAGGGAAATGAGAGAAAATCCTTTATCTTCTTTAACAGCTATGTCCACTTGTTCAGGAGCAGAATTTAGGTCCACTGAGAGGAACGTCCGTAATGGTGGTGACAGTTTAGTACCCAAAGAAATGATGTATCTTACTCCCCTCCAGCACTGCTTCCCAGTAGATGCACAAAAAAAATGTGGCCACAGATGCAAGTTTATGCTGCCCAGAAAGGCCACACTTTGGCTTCTTATTCGGCAAAACATGTGGTCTCATTGTCTGTCTTATCCAAGAGGTGCCATGCGCTTCTGTGCAGAAAGCCATCTCAAAAGTTAGATCATATTTATAGATAGGATGAATCTGAAGGCTATTTATGTACCTAAATCCATGAATGTCTTCTGTGTGAATTAAATTCTGCATGCCTTTAGGGAGTGGGTTTGTGTCCTTTTCCTCCAAGGAAATTCGGCTCAGCAAATCATCCGTCTGAGGCTCCCTCCTCTGCGAAGCATGCTCGGGCACAACGAGTTCTCTTGTCTTTTGCTACCTATGTAAGATAGTCTGAACTTGGTCATCATAATAATTTGCTTTAATTATTATTACAGAAATCAGAATAATTTATGCTGTTCCCTCAATGATGAAATATTGATATGAAAGATCTGTGACAGATCTGTATCTAATGTACCAGACACAGTTCTTCTGGCCCTTCTGTATGGGTTTCAATCCCTCTCCAGAGTAACCCTTTTCTTAAAGAAGTGTAATTTTTTTCCGATGTAAAACTGGACAAGGATGCAGAGATGTTGCAAGCAGAGCTGTAGCGTTTCACTTTAACGAGCCTCTTCCTGACCCACCCAATGTAAAGCATTTGACACATCATGTGTTGTGCAGCTGGGGTGGCTACCCTGGCACATGTATCTGACACATGAATGTACTGACTTTGGCACTTTAGAAGCACCAGACTCATGCTGTTCTCCAGAGATGTGTCTAAGTCATTTTCCAGATACCGTAGATACAGTGGTGGTAGGAGCAAATGCTGAAGTGGAATACGCTAATTAAGATTTAGCTGATTCTGTGAAAACAGATTGCACAACTGAGACTGACGCTCAGTTTCTGGATTTGATTTCTTCTCTTTTACTGGTTTGACTTCCAGTGCTTCTTGTGACTGTTGGTCAGTATTAGGTTCTCAGGTAGAGTTAGTGTGATTTTTTTTTTTATTTGGGGTTTTAGGGGGGATATTTTGTCAGGGTTTTTTGTATTTTTTTTTAAGTGCAAGATTTTTGTGATGTAGTACTTAAATTTAGAGTTTTACCTCTTGATTGAAGGGCTGGTCGGTTTCTGGGAGACACCATCTGGAGGGTTCGAAAGGCTAATTAGGTGTCATAGGGCTGAGTTTCATCCAGGGTGATCCACACTGCTGAAGTAGCATGAGGAGAAAAGACCAGCCGTGAACATGGTTCATGAGTTGTCAGTGGTACAACACGTGTTTATTTTCCTGCAGGATGGGGAGCTCAGCTGCTCCTGGTGCTAGTGGCTTCACTGGACATGTTTTGTGCTTATCTACTTTAACAATTTGTTAGTAAAATATCACACTGCTCTTACTTTTCATCCAATTCTGTCATAAATGACCTTTATGGCAGGAAATTAATTTAAACAGTAGCTACTAGAAAACGTTTTGTGAACATTTGCCTCTTCTAAAATTTATTTTCACAGTATATTTCACCTGAATATTTTCCAGAACAAATAACCTCACATGCTGTACTGTCCTGATAACACGTGCAAGTCTGGGGCTTCTCTTTTCCTTCCAGTCTACCTCATAAAACACACCTTAATAGTAGGCTTTAATCATACTTGTAAAAGTACCATTAAGATTGGTGCTTCAAAACAGTGCTCCCTTATCAGGCTAATGACAAATTAAAACCAAGTGCCACTATTTCTAGCCAGTAGTTTATCACTGTTCTTCAAATACATGTGTGAACAGAGCTACAAGTGCAAAAGCTTTAAAGAAATCAAATTCCTGAGGGATAACCCATTTCATAACCAATTAGAAAAGTTAATAACTGATCAGTAGACAGGAAAAAATAAGCAGGACTAAATGGCCAGCTTTCACAGTGCAGGGATGCTATATATATATAAAGTTTTAACAGAAATATTTTTGAGACCAATGCTGCTCAACTTATTTATAAATTGCATGGAAAATGGGGAATTAGCAAGGTACAGGGTTTTTTTATGAGGTATGTTCAGAGCAGTAAGAAGTTAAATGTATCACAAAGTGTCACAGCAAATGTCAGCATACTGAGCATCTGAGGAATAAAACCCACAGGTAAAATTCCATTTCTACAGGTACAAAGCAATGTACATGGCATAATGTGATGGCAGTTAGGTACATACAGTGACAACTTCTGAATTAGTGTCCCTTTAGCTACCAGTTAATAGTGAACAAGCAGAGGAAGAAATCAAATATATATATATATATAAAACTTAAGCAGAATATCAGGAACTGAGAACAAAACCTAGGGCATTCTTACACTGCTTCTAAGTTCATGGTGCTGAATAATTGTTAAATGTAGTCAGGATTAGATGGAAGAGGAGGACAACAAGGATGATCAGAGCAGCAGAACTGCTTTAACACAGGAGAAATTAAATAGGACGCAGCACCCCAGTTTGGAAAATGGATGCCCATGGGAGAATAGGACAGAGAGATGTAAAATAACGAAGACTGAGGAAAAGGTGAGTGGGAAGCGATCACTCTGTATTTGTCCTAGGAAAAGAGCCAAGAGCAGACAGTGTGAAATGATGAGATGGTGAGGAACTAGTTTTTCCTATTGTATAGCTCATTGCCACATGATGCTGTGGGAGCCATATGGAACTGCTCAAACTGAGATGAGACAGACGCAGAGACGAGAGATTGCACTGGTAGGTACTAAACACAGTGGTAAAACTTCCAGCTTCAGATGTGTCCAAGCTGCTGTTGGCTGAAGCTGGAACAATGTGTCTGGCAGAAATCCTTCTGTAGTTGCTATGTTCTTACTCCTTGGAGTATTTGCAACTTACAGGACACTGGTGTGACCACTTTGCTCTGATATGTTACGGTTATTTTTATGTGCTTATGTAGATTATCAATATTTTATTATTTTTATCAACACAGCAAATCAATATCAATTTACATTTTTATCGGAGTCATAAATGACCCAGCTTGTTACCTCATTTTCTCAGGAAACTTAAGTATATGTGATTCAATGTCAACATTCATATTGTCTTGTTTACCTCAGTTAAGATGTGCATATATAAATATTAGTCAGGCAAATATTAATTGCTTCGCAGGACTTCATCTTTGGGTCAGTGAGCACTGATTTTTATGTACTTTCCAATGCCGTGGACATCAGAGTGAGCTTTTTCATGAACTTCAGTGTATTGTCTAGAGAGGCTTCTAGGCAAAATGTTAAATATTCTGAAGAGATTGCTGCTGTGAATGGAAAACATGACTATAACGGAAAGGAAATGGAAAAATGAAGAAGTAGACAAAGGGGCTTAGGACAGATTTACAAGGTTTGTAGCATGCACAAGCTGAGGGGAGAATTTTCAAAGAATTTTGCTACCACTTAGTGAGCTACAGAAGTAATACTTTCAAAAAAGAGTCGGTTTTTCAAGTCATCACTCAGAATGAAGGTTTCTGGTTTTGGGGGGTCTTTTTTTTGCATTCCTTTGTTACTTCCTTGAGCTTTTCTTAATTTTTTTTTCTGTTTGTTCATGAGTAAATTCTTCCCTTCCATATTATCTATATACATAGTGATGAATATCTTCATATTTTATAGAAACTTCATAAATGAATCCTGTAATTTTGTGATGAGTTTCTGTGGTAAACTCTGTATAACTCAGTGAATTGACTTAAATTTGCCTTCAGAACCCACCTTCTTTTTATCTGCTTAGACCTTTCAGTGCTTCTGTATGCACAGTTGCTTTTGAAAGCAGAGTTCACCATAGGCAAGCTCAGCAAACTTGGACTTGAGAGCAGAGTGCCAGTTTCTCGCAAGCTCATGGCAGAAGCAATCAGCGCTTCCTCCTGCCTTTCGGTGAAGTATGTTCTAAGCTCGTGAAAATATGTATCTCTGAAAGACAAAAGTGAGTTTTTTTCTCCTTTAAGTTTACTCTGTATTTCAGTGATGCATTCACAGAAGCCATTACTAGTGCTAATTATATTTGCCACTTGTACTGTTAGAACAACCTTACAGCTTTTTGAAAAGTCTAACATTTCCAAAGCTGCTACAGTTTTGATGGAAACTACGCGGTTGGTTGGCTCTATACAGTAGACACAGAGAGCTGAGGACAAAAAGCAACTCAAGACTACAGTCAAACAACCCAAAAATATCCTACTTTATTTTTCAAATCTATTTGACCAGAGATTTTTAGGGAGCTTAAATAAAAGTAATAAGTGCTGTTGAGGGTAGATGGGAGGGTGCTGTCTTTCCCTGCTTTCACCGGATCTCTCTCCACATCAGGCAAAAGTGGGAACTTGCCATCTAAAAATTATTGTGCTGCAATCTCTGGCTACTAGCTCTGATTTAATGAATATTGCTAGTATTAAAAAAAAATAACATTTAAACCCCCTTCTTAAATCTCCTTTTCCACCTGCAAACTCCTAACCAGTTAAGAGCCACTGTTAACACACATTTAAAATACTTTGCCATTCAAACCTGGATTCCAACCACCTAGGTTCATTAAAGGGTCTGGCAGAGCCACTGCTTCTCTGCTTCACTTGAGAGCAAGGTGTGACATCTTGTGACTAGCTGATTTACATGATCAGTCTTGTCACATTTGTGGCTAATCCAGTACATAATTTCTGACAGATGTGACCAAGTCTAGTCTGTTGCCTTCTTTAAGGAAGAAGTGAAAAGGAACTTGCCATCCTGAACTTGACAGCTTGTTAAAATCTGATTTTTGACACCATTTTTGCTGGGAAAAATATCCTAGCTAAAGATGCATATTTCTTCCTTCTACTTATTTTGTGCATATAGCATACCAGTTATCCGAGCGTACTGTTTTTAATGGACATGTCATACAGTATTTACAAGGGCCACAAATATTTCGTTGGTTGATTTTTCTTCACATTAACGTGAGGACATCAGATGCCTTTAACAGTTTTAAGTACATAGTCTGATTTTTCAAATTGACCTTCCAGCAACACTAGGTTGTAGCTGGAAGGCACTGGGTGCTTAGTCACTTTTGAAAGTGAGCCCACTTATCTAGATGTCTAGAGAAAACCTGGGCCACAACTAGTAAAAAATAGTGTATCTCCTCTGCATTGATAGGCTCGTGAATGGAGAACTTCCAATGTCCTTTCTTGCCTGTGCATTGTCAGCTACCCGAGCCAATACCAGTTTGTGTGACGTGGTGATAAAAATGTTGGTTTTCTACTTGCACCTGGATGCTACAGCATTGCTGTTGCTGATAGAAGTGCACTGGTGAGACCAACATAGATTTTGGGTTTTAGAGATTTTTTTTTTTTTCGGTTTTGCAGTGCCATTTCCTTGCTTAAAAAAAAAGATAATTTAGAAATTGATTTTGTGACACAGAATTTGCAATAAGTAGGCACGAAAATTCTCTGGATTTAGAGCAGAATCCCACCTCTCCTTTTTCTAAAGACATGTATCCAGACCTGTCTAAGTCTCTTCTTGCGATTCAGCAAGACATCCTACATCGGCAGAAAGAAATATTTAAAATTCAGTATTGCATTACTTTCAAAGCATTGTATTATTACTATTAAAAGATGCAAAAGCGAATGTAAATAGAAGAACTAAGTAATTCAAATAATTCTAAGTGCACAAAGTATTGGAGAAGGCATGGGATTACCTTCCAACATGGTCCGCTGTTAGGTGAGGGTGTAAATTAAACTGCATGCAGTGGAACCTGTTTCAAGAGCTTCACGGCCATCTCATTTAAAGGCCTAAAGGGCCCACCTAACTCACCTGTGAGCAGAAGCCTGTTATTTAAAGCATAATATTTGGTTGGCTTAGTCATCAGTTACATTCAACTTTAACGGCATTGATTCTAAAAACTTGTCATTGTATGCCCTCTGGCTTTCCCTGTTATGTAAAAATGTTCTTCTCTGAAACAAATATATGATACTTTAAGGTACTAAAATTATTTGGAAGATGATAAGGTAGATGAGTAATGCAAACATTTACACAATGCAAAGCAGAGTATTTTCAGAGAAGAAAGGCACAAGTTGAATTAGTAAGGAAAGATGATGAATGTCATAAAGTTTAATAGGAAGTATATGGGTTGAAACTTAAAATCCTAGAATGTATTGAGTTGGAAGGAACCTTTAGAAGTCAGAGGCCCATCCAACCTGACCTTCAGTGTTTCCAGGGACGGGACCTCTGCCACTTCTCTGGGTGAGCTGTTCCAGTGTTTCACCACTCTCATTGTTAAAAGTCTTTTTCATATCCAGTCTAAATCTACCCTCTTCTAGTTTAAAACCATTACCTCTTGTCCTTTTGCAACAGGCTTTGCTAAAACGCTTAAACGTTTAAACCACTATTGCACGGTTTAAATTGATATTCCTTTAGAAAATAGTTTTTCTAAACTTGCCTTGGAAATATTTGATTTTAAAACATGCATACCTAACATATTTTCTACTTTTGGAACTTCAATTTTTCAACAAAATATTCTGGTTCCAAAATTCCCAGAAACATCAGAACTTAGCGCGTGCTTTTAGTGCTTAAGAAGAAACAGGAAAAAATGTAATGGAAAGTGCGAGACTTCACTGGGACTGCTACATTTTCCAATAAATATTCTTGGAATAAAACCCTGCTTTTTTTTCTTTTTAATCATTCAATGAAAAGAATATGCTGTACTCACAATTTGTACAGATTCGAAGCAGAAGAATATCACAATTTATTGCAGATAGGGAAAGTATTTGCTTTGGGAACCTGCATGTGCTCTTGAATCAGCAAGTTACCACTGCATTCAGTTTCCATCCTTCTCAGCTTTCGCTCTTGCTCATCCATCTCTATGCAATATTGTGTTGTTCAGTTTAGCAAATTCTTGAGTGTATAGAAATCTAAGTTCCCAGGACTCTGAATTAGACTGGAACTCAGTTCATCTGACAGACTTTTGAAACTGGGGCTGCAATTCCCAGTTCATTTAGATACTTAATGATCATTTAACATCCTGTCTGTATTTGTACTTGCTGAGTGGCCTTTTAGGCAGTAGAAGGCAGTCAGTCTTCAGATCAGAAGCATGTGGTGCCCCTCCAGCAGACACACATTTTCCACAAACATTTGAAGAGACTAAAAATCTAAATAAATTACCCCCAAGGTTGAAAAGAGCCTGTTCACCAAACATTGGTAATTCCACAGGAAAAATAAATGTTCAGCAAAGTGATCTTTCATTTGAAAATTGGATCCAGATTTTACAAACTGAGAAGAGTGAACAACTGTGTCGAATGCCAGGCAATGCAGTTTGCTGCAAAGTGTGTTGCCACAAGATACTAACGTTCTGTTTTTGAAGAAGTGCAATCTGAGCAAAAAATAAACAGTTTATCAGTGAACTGTTGAAATCCTGGTACCATGACAGCTATCTCTCATGAATTATATATAATTCGTATATGTGGACCATCCACCAGCTAGTTCAGAATGATACAGCTCAGGACAGATTGATCTGGCAACCCTTTATTTTAGAAATGAAGATTTCTCTTCTTTGAAGAAAGATGGTAAAACCATAGTGTCCATAAGGCAACAAAAACAGCAAAAAATGAGACTTTCAGGAAAATCGAACGTTAATTTTCCTGTTTATCTTTTGTTCTAACATTATTGTTCCTTGGTGAAATTCACCATGATTGCCTTTATATTCTCCTTTCAAAAGGAAAAGAATTTGCTTCTACCATGGAGCTAACGTTAGTAGTAGTAGTAGTAACTTATCAAGGATGGAGGAAAGGAAGGGACTTTAGGGATGTAATGGCCAGTTATCCTATTAAATGCAGTGTTATAACTGCTGCCTCTTCAAGCAGCCATGTGAATTTGAAATCCAAGGTTCTTTTTCTGAAAAGAAAAAATACTGTAAGATTATAATTTGGAAAACCTCATCCTCCCTGAATTGCACTGATTTTGTTCCACCTGTGCAAGTCATCTGAATTGGAAGGAAACTTCAGCAATACGATACTTTGAGTTTGTGACATTTGTTAAGAGCTAAATCAAATATCCTTGTGCTCCAGGCTAAGGTGAGTTTGTGCTAAAATTGCCTTAACAAATGACTAGTCAGGCTGTGCAAAAAGATTTTTTGGAAGGTACCTAAAGCATTTCTACCTTAAAAATCCTTCCAGAATTTTAGCCAAGGACATTATTTAGGGATGGTATAGTAAGGAGAATGTCTCTGGCTTTTCCACTTTAATAGCATATCGTAATTTGGAACTGTATGCTATTTTTTACCTTATTTCTGGCTTCTATATCTGCACTCATATATATATAAGACTATTTATATTATATGGATTAAATGGGAAGTTTATAATTATAATTTTTAAACCAATACTCTGATGTTGTTAGAACTGTTTTTGCAATCTCTAGTACCAGAAAAAGGAAAAATGTCATAAAAGAACCTTCAGTTCTCGTTAGGCAGAAAAACCGTCTAGAAATTAGGCCTCTTCAAAGATAAATTATTTATAGTTCTGAATTTCATTATTCAGTCTTATTCACTGCTCAAAGGATAGGAAATTTCATTTTATAACTGGCTTTTGAAGATAAGTTTGAAGTTTGAAATTGAAGTGAAATTATTGTGAAACTGGTTTCTTTAAAAATGGCATAATGCACTTTCTAATGCTTAAATTTACTCAGTTTTTCACTGTCATAGTCATTGTTTTCCAACGTTTAAATTTAGTCAGTTTGCAAAAAGGATGAGAATGATTTTATCTGTTGGAAATTAAACCTTTCCTGGGATGAGGCTGTGTACTTTTTCTGGTTCGCTCATCACCAGTAATAATAGTTCTATGATTGTCTTTTGGTCAAGGATGTTGCTGGTGAGCTACAGGCTAGAAGAGATTTCAATTATTTCTAGCTGGATCCAGGTTAACAGGAACAATAAATGGAGGAAAATATTTACTGTATTAAGGAATTTCAGAAAGTAGCTGGTGCTAGATTGATCTGGTAGGACAATTTAATGTAATCCTTTACTTCAGAAACCTTATTTCAAGCAGAAAGACTTTTAGTAGCAGAAAACTAGTGTTTTTTCAGGTTGAAAAACACCTATGACAACATTTGTGGTTTTCATCTTCAAAAATGAAGTTTAAAGAGAAAAACTGTTGTTAGCATGATGCCAAGAAGAAAATAGTATTTGCCATCCTCTTTCCCCTAAAAATTTTGTCTTTTACCATCTCTAGCAGTTTTGTGGGCTGGGCTTGTCTTGGTACTGTAAGGTAGAGTTCCTTCAGTAGTGTATTCAAAACAATGGACACTTTTAATTTTCCACTCTTGTAGTCATAGGGCTTCAGGTGGGGAGACATTTACAGGGGATTCATGGGAGAACAGGGCATTCTATCTGCATTTAAACTTCAAGGAAACCCAGAAGCAGTAAAAGAATTTCCTGAGCACTGTTGAATCAGGATATGATTTCTATAGAATTGCAACTTATCACAATGCCTCCTATTTAGAGGAAAGTTAACACAGGTGAGACTGAAGATGGCTAAAATATTTATATACTCTGCTCCAAAGCCTGCTGAAGTTAGCCTAGTGTCAACTGATTTGAACTTGCAGGAACAGCTTTGACGTTGGCTAAGGTCTTCCAAAAGAAATACCATAGTAATAAAAACTGTAACATTGATCTTGTATAGCTGTGCAAGAAATGTTGGAACACGAAGTATTATCTACCTACTTGGTGCGACTTGACATATTGCAGTGGAAATCAGTGGGAGACTTCTGATTTCCACCAACAAAAAATCTGGCCTTGAAATAATTTTATCATCTTCTAATTCCTCCTACTTCCAAACTACTACAGTGCCATGAAACAAACCTGCATTAATTTTTTCCTCACATAAGTGTGTATCTTGGCACACCTAACACAGGACAGTAGTTACGGAGATCAGCCAGCCTTCCATGTCTGGTTTTGTGAAACTGTGTCACGTGAAATTGTCACGCAGATGTGTGTAGTGTTCATCCTACTCCTCAGCTTTGGATCCAAATTATAAAACATGGCTATAATGCTTGTTTACTTACGTAGATCTGATAGCTGCTGTTGTTTCTGTCATGCTCATCATGAGAACACATTGGGTTATACAGAATTACTTCTAAACAACTTCCTTCTTGGTAAGGTAAGGATGGGATTGATAAAGTAAAGAAACATCCACTTGACATGTGAGGTTTTGGCTCACTGGGTAAAACTATTCATGCAATGTGACATCAGTAGGTTTTTACACTATGTCAAGGAGACATTTATCAGCACTGCCGTTCTTGTGGCACTGAGAAGAGAACAAGTAACTGTAAAGCAACAGCCTTTGAAAGTTTTTTTAGGAGAATTTAAATCCCGTATTTTCTAACAGCATGAATGCGGCTGCATTTGAACGCTAAACCAGGAAAGGTTTATAGTGCATATGGTACCTATTTGAATTTTTTAAATGTCTAATTTCTGCTGTGGAAATGGAGGCCAGCTTGAGTTATTTATTGTGGGATGCAGAAGGAAATCATGACCCTTTGCAGGGACACGTTAGAATCCCTGCACCATTCAGCCAGTTTTCTCCTGTCACACCTACTTAAGTTTTCAAAAAGACGCTTTAATGTATTGAGTGTGCTCTGGATCATACTAGTTCCTGAGCACTTATGACAGCTTTTAGAGATTGCTGGTGGCTCCCAGTAGATTGTAATTCTAGAAACAGGAGCCTGATGCTAAGTATCACCACCTGTTCTCCATTATTTTCCTTCAGAAGAAAACAATGCAAGTATACGATTACATACTAATGGAACCCATTTTCACTAAATAGGTACATTTGGTCACATGTAATTTGGTGGCCCATAAAAGAAAAAAAGAAAGTAGTAAGCCACTTTCAAAAGGGAGAAGCAAATAAAATGAAGAGTTTCCTAACTATGTTAACCAAACCCAATTCTTACATGGCAGGTAGACCAACATGCAGTATGTAAGTGCATACAGGTCCCTTTTTGGAATAGCTGTGTTTTCAATTTGATTTGTTGACATATCCTAAAAGACTTTGGACCTCATTCAGCTCTTTGTAAATCCACTGCAGAGCTAGATTTGAAGCCTTTTGGCCTTTACACTGGAATTCCTATTTCTACTTTTCTTAGAACAATGCAGGTCCTGTTTCTAACTGAGGTTCTTCTGCTGCCTCTCAGTAGAAAAAAATTACAAGATATATAACATTTTTATAATCATACCTGAAAATCATGCAGTTGTTTGTTATATTCTGTCATTGTTTGCCATATGCCAGCATGGCCCTATATCTCTGCTATATATTCATGTAATATATATCTAGATAGGTGAAGGGATCTTAGAAATGAAATCATCAATGCATTTCTGTATAGGTTTTAGCATGTGCATGTGGTATAGGTAGGCAGTACGTGGTAGCATACATATAGAACCTGTGATGGCCTGGCTTGTGGTAGTCACCAGTCCTGGTTATGGATGCAAGCCTGTCTTTAAACAGTACACTTATCTGCTTCTAAGCACTTTTTATTGCTCTTTTTCCTTTTGCCAGTATATTACTCCCAAGGCTCTTATATACATATAAAAGCTTTTTTTTTTTTTTTTCTAAAGAAAGTGTTTTCTTGATTGTGTTGTTTGGTGGTTCTCCTCCAAAAGTCCACGTCAGACTGCTGGTAGCCTTTCAATAGTACTGCTTCTTGCAGACTCTTCGGTAAATAGTGGTGTAGTTTTTTGAAATTACATTTGTTTTCAAAAGTGTGTACCTGAATTTTGAAAATGAGATTCAGCAGTTAATTGAAAAGCAGCAAATGAAGGGTCACAGTACTTTACCCACAACTTTGCACTCTGGGGGAGTTGAGGTGTTATTATCAGTGTTGGTTTGGTGTGTGTGTGCTCAGGAGGTGTCACCTGCCAGTGCAAACCCCACATCTGCAGGTTTGCATCCTAGCACCCTACTCTGGGGCAGCTCCAGGGCTCCCCTGGTGTCAAGCACTGTGATGGGCTACAAGGATAGAGTTAACTCCTCTAAAGCAATGTTAACAGTTTACCAATCATTTTAGACCTCCTTTTTTTGAAAAAAAAAAGAAAAAACCTACCTTAGACAGAATCTGAAGAACTAAAAGACTTCCCGTGTGATTCATGGGAAGATATCCAGCAGGGACCTGTGGCGGGGAAATACCATGCTCTGAAGTTAGAGCTGGTAGTGGATGGTAGAGATCCACCACTCTTCTCGGATGGGTCTTGACCACAAACCTGTAGGTCTTTTCTGTTTTGCCACAAGTAGCCTGATATTTAAGTACGTATTTCCTGTACAGGGACTACAAGAGTATAAAAACTTGAATCAGTAATCCAGTCACAATTGATGGGGCCATGCATGTACTGGACACTTTGTCCAGCCTAAATGTAAGTGATGTCTTAGCCATATTTACTAATGGAGAAAGGTTTAGGAACAAAATGGAATCTCATTTTTTCACTCTGATATGTTTGTTCTGTGGTGTTGAACTGGAGTCTTAACTCTGAAATTGCAATGGGTTTTGCTCAGAGGAAGTAGAAAAAGTAGATTTATGGGCTGCTCTGCAGCTGCTTTTTCTGAATGCAGTAATGGTTTTTAAAGTACTTTTAGATTTTCAAATGTGTCTAATGACTTAAATATTTACAGACTTTGTTAATCTACAAAAGCAGATTATTTGAGATTTGAAAGAGTTTCAGATGTACAGAATGGATTTTTGAGAACATTATCAGGCAGTGACATGACATTACTCTGTGCATAGATGAGTGGATGTGGTGTTTCAGTAAGATTTATGCACAGTCTCTGCTTTTCTGTGAGCCAATAAGACCACTTGTATGCCTCTTTTCAAGAGTTTGTCCCAGTTGCTCTAAAATAACTTGAAGTGAATTCTTCCAACTAACATATAATTTAAGTTTCATAATATTTTTATGCTGTCTTGTATTCATGACCTGCTCTTCAAATCTTTACTTGTGTGCTAAGCCTTTAATAAGAAAAACCATTGTGAAGCCCAGTTGAAACCACAGGATTACATATCACAGCGAGGACTGTTCACATTAGGGAGAGATTGCAAGATCATGCCTTTTTAGCCTTTTGCTTTTCTAAATAAATTAAAACCTTAGTTTGGATTTTGGCTGGGAAAGACCCTTTGTTGGCCAGCCACAAAATTTCCATTCATTTGCATCATTGTGTTGTTTTTTTTTTTTTTGTCTCACAGTGCAGATAACAGCAGTGCTGGATTGAACATCTGAAAAGACAGTGCTCCGGCAGAGCGGGAGCCTGCACCCGAGCAAGGACCACTGTACAAATAGCTTTGCTGTTATTCATGTAGCTTGCTAATGAAAACAATGATCCGGGAGAGTCATGACCAGAGTGCTGCCTAATGGAGTCTCATTAAAGCAACAGTTTGCTGCTTTTCTTTTGAACTTTTCAAAAGTCTTTCTTGAGTTACACCCGATAGGAATGATAAGGCTACTACTGCATGTTCCTCAGCCAATCTGTAACACGCAGGCCATTTTCCATTCAGATGTGTCTGTGTGTATTTACATGAAAGACAGGCCCAAGATAGACTCTCATTTCCAAACCAGATGTACTTTGACTTGAAGACTTTCGGATAATTAACTTGATTTCTTTGGTATATGGTAAACAACTGTGGCTTAGCCATAAGCAAAAAGAAGCTGACATTGAAAAGAAACAAGGAAAGAAGGTTGGAAAAAGTTTGTATGAAAAGCTGGAAGAGGTGCTGGGGAGGATCCAGGCATTTGTATTTTGCTCCTCGCACACAGTGCCTACTGGCCATCACTCTACAAACAGCTGGGTTTTCTTGCTGTGACAGGTTGTTGCACTGCTGCTAATGCTGATATTTGTCAGTGCCCTGCGTTTCCTTTCACTGAGTTTTATAGCAAGGACTTAAAAAACCAGGAGAGAAATGGTGAGGTCAATGATTGCAAAGGTGTGTGTGTAGGTAGACTTTGTCCTCCATTTAAAGAAAAATGGGCTAACTGTATTAGTGTGTGCTTCCACCTTTATTTTTCCAGATCTCATGAGCAATCATGGTACTTGTTAATACAAGACGAGGAAAAATGAGAAAAGACTTGGAGAGGGATCTTTTGGAGCAGAGTGATTATGTTGTCTCAGAATGCTCTAGAAAAATATCAAAATATCAGAGTAGTTGTATTTGCATGTGCAAGTAACGTATGGAAGTATAGAGAGGACTAACTGATGAACAGTACTTGTATGATACAGTTTAATGAGGGACTTCATTAAGCTGTATCATACAGCCTGGAGGCTTCACAGCATGATTGCATTGCTTTAATAGATAAAATAATCCCTTATTTTGAATACACCTGAATAAAGGCACTTAGATGAAATCTTTGTAAACACGCTATGTGCTATCTAAATCTTAAGCTAAGCGTTAATTCAGATGCCCTATTATTGCAACTGAAGATAGCCTGACACCCTCAAACTAAGAATTTTGAACGAGCATTTTATAGTGATGAAAATGTATGTTTTTCCTATAGTGATAAACCTTACCTGCCTACAGTATATATCCTAATTTTTAATCCTTTAAGGTAGAGCACTGTCTTTCTTTCGGGCCAAGTCCTGAAGCGTCATGTTTAAATAAGGTTCTGTTGATTAAGGTGAGAACAGTGCACCAGAGGGACAAGTACAGGTTTTCAGGAATAAAACTGGAGTTTGCAATGCACTAAACCTATATATGTGTGTGCGTGTGTGTGTATATATAAAAGATATTGATTTGTAACATCTTAACTCCAAAGTATGGCCTTAGAGAGTCTAGGCTTTGGAGTAGGCTTTACGGGAGCGTTCAA
>NW_009723331.1:42889-70242 GCF_000703405.1 Apaloderma vittatum | reverse complement strand
ACTGTAGCAGCTTCTCCTTGTGCTGCAGGCATTGATGGTGGATGGAGTCACTCCTCCTTCCTTTAGCCTTTGTGTTCACACTCAGCATGTGGAGCATTAGCACCGGTGAAGCAGGCTGCAGTAGAAGCTGATAGCTTCTGTACCGCTGACACCAGGGAAAAGAGTTAGCAAAGAAAATGGCATTTCAGTGTTTCCAGGGAGGGGCATTTCTACTCTTAGTCATCTGGACAGGAGTCAAAATGCAAAGTTGTAGGAGCAAAGCACTGGAGAGGTTTTGTACTCTCTCCCCTTCCAATGCGTGCAGGAAGGCCAGCAAGAGACTGTCTTAGGAAATCATGGCAAACCTGAAGTTTAGCTCCTCTTCACTGTGCTCTGGTGACCATTTTGCATGAATTTCAGGAAGCTAAATTCCTGATTTAATGGGGCAACAAGAAGCTGTAAGACTATGTTCCAGTGTTTCGGTTTTGATAGATCCTCTTAGTAGGCAAAGTGCTGTTTGCTTCAGTCCCATATGATCCTTTGAATTGGTTCCAAGGGAAGTGCACCAAATTTAGGAGATTTAGGAGACACTCTTACATTTTCCCAGTGATACTTTGTTACTTTATGGGCTGATTTTACTACTTGGGAGGAACTTCTAAAGCAAGTGGGAATTGTGCCTGTTTTGGGACTGAGTGGTCTGTGGGGAAGGGTGAATTTTCTTCTTTTTTTTTTCTGCATGTTTTCACAAAATAGGCAATCACTCAGATAAATTTAGACACTTGGATATGGAGAAAGGTGCCTATTGGTTTTTGCAGCATTTTCAGCAGTGTAGGTGTGCAACCACCACTGATTTAACTGTCAGTTCAGTGCGGGCAGGGAGAAATCCTCAAGCCTGAGTGCTTGCCAGAGCGTGGTGCTGAAGACACTGTGCAAAGGTCATCTTGCCAAGGAGATGTGCTGTCTCACTTGTCACAAGTGCAAAGTAATCTGTGCAGTCCTGTCTCCTGGAGATCTAGAAGAGCGGGAAAATGAAAGGAAATTGGTTGATTTGGGAAATACCCTTCTCATGATTGAGGAAAGCCATCTAACATTACTTCATTACTTTTCTGTGATGAGATACTTTTCATTCACGTCAGTCTAGTCTGCTTTTCTGCCTTCTTGTGCTGTAATTAGGAAAATAATCTGTTGCTGAAGGGGTGAGCCATGCTTTGTGAACAGTAAACTATTACAAATATGTTTATATTCTCACAAGCATAAACATATGAAGAACATCAAGCATTCCACTGCCACTAGTTGAATTACCCATGATTTAGTTATAAATATTTTTATCTGCCTAATTAAAATTTCCCTTTTTCTGTAGTGGTATGTGAAGTACAGGGAAAAAAATAAATCACATCTCCTTTACATCCTCCAGCAAACACTTTAGTGAGAAGGTGAGGAATGAAATCTTCCTTTGCCATAGTTGCATTGCCATGGTCAATGGTTAGGTTCATGATGGCACATATCCATGCTCTAAGAAATGTTCGTCTGTTGTTAAATAGGCTAAGTTCACCTGTAAAATGTGCTTTAGGCAATGAAATTATTTATGTAAAATACACTTTGATGGGTATCACTAGAAAGTAGGACTATATTTTTTCATACTTGGCTGGTAAAGGTGGCCATCTTGTTTTGTGTTTGTATGCCTGTGTAGAGGAGATAAATGTTTAAGACACTTTTATATTTAGCACATCTGAATGGAAAGGTACGAGTTCAGAAAAAGGAAAGAATCATACATTAAATGTAAGAGGGTTGAAGAAAGTTATTTGTGTACTGTGGACTTCTTATGTGGCCTTGGAAAAGCCAGGCCTTTTAATGTTCATGACTTTAGGTCCATCTGTTTTAAGGAATGAAGAACGAACAGAAGAAAGAGGAACAGGAGAAAGGAGAATGGAAGGAATAACGAACAGAAGAATCAGTGAACGAAAGAGCGAACAAATGAATGAAAAAAAGAACAAAAGGAAGAAAGGAAGAAAGAAAGAAGACAAACAAATGAACCAACCAAAATCTTTAAAACCTTTTCTGCCCTTATTTGGTCTTGCTTATGTAAACTGTCTAGCAGTTACAAAACTGATCATGTAGAATTGCAAGAAAGCATAGTACCTAGATGCTGCCTCTGGGCATGATTATAATGCAGATAATACCAACAAGAGGAGTTCAGGTATGGGTTGATTCAGTGTTTGCACTCTGGGGCATCTAAATGCGAAAAATGTTTCTTAACGAAGCATGCAGTACCCTGGAGAATCCAACTCATACAGAATAAAATTTGTCAAGAAGGTGATGCAGTATTACCATGGTTCCTGTTTCTTTGGCTTTCCTAACAAGTATCAGATATACACGGAAGTTTTCATTACAATAAAGTTGCGTGAACTAAAAAGTAGTATCAAGTTGCTGCATCTGGCTTAGCTTTAGAAGTGGAAATAGAGTAATGGTATAAATGAAAGGGCCACCCACTGTAAAGTGTGGGTGACCAGTATAAGGGAAAAAAAAATAATTTAATTGATATTTATTCCAAAGGCTGTTGCAAAGAAACTGCTCTTTAGTCTGATGTAGTGCCAAGCATAGAGGATTAAACTTTTAAATGACTTTTTGTTATCAACATCCAAGACATCTAGGAACAAAGAACAGGGAAGAGGCTAAATAAAAGTCTCGGCTGCAGAACAGCTTATTTTGAGGATGGACAACAGATTTATAGTTAATTCCGTGTTAAATGCCAGAATCCTAGGTAACTGCATGCTGACAGTGACTAGAATAGGACAATACCCATTTTGGCTTGATTGAGAATTTGCATAGAATTATTCCTGTTTCTCTGGACTTTTTTTTGGTACCTTTACCAAAAATGACTGTTCTGTTTAGGTAGTGGACCTGAGAATGTTGTTTTATTTTTCCCTCTCTTTTTTTCCCCCTCTTATTTCTATGACATTAGGTGTTTTTTCTGTGTATTAAATATTTTTTTAAAAAATCCTGTTGTCCTCTCTCTTCAGTGTTACAGTCCCTATCACTGAAGAAACTCTTGATGGAAAATGGAAAGGGGCCCATAAGATGCAGAAGAGGGTGTAGTCGGAGTACAGTGTCTGGAATGAAGGATGGTCCCTCAGCGGCTAATGCAAATTGAAACTAAGAGCAATCCCTACTAACTCAGGGGCTGCAGACATAAACGTAGTCTGTAGCCACCCTGTTCTTGCCTCCTGGACTGCATGTGCACAGCTCTCTCTTCTGAGAATTGGGGCCCGAGTTTGTTTGAATTAATAGTGAAGTCATTACACTGTGTAAATATGTTAGTGTTCATCTGGTTTTACTCACAAGTTATTCTTGCTTTACTGTGTTGTTCCTGTTTTCTTGTTTGTGCACAATTAACCAGGAATGCTTTAAAAGAAAAAGGAAAAAAAGGTAAATAGCGTTGAAACCTTAAAAGCTATGTTACTTACCACAGGCTGAAGTTAGGTTGGCAGCTCTAACTTAATCATACAATAAGACTACAATGATTTTTTTTTTTTTTAATGATGCAGATCTTTCCCTTTCTGCCATCTTAGTCTTCTTTGAGTAAAGTGTGGTAATTTGTCTTAACAGTCTAGTAATATATTTTTTACTTTTACAAAGGAGTCAGTTGAACACCAATATGAATCTAAGCACTTCACAGAGGTTGCCTGTACCCTCATGGGGCTGTGACCCAGCCCTTTCCCAGGACAACTGCTCTTCTGCATGTAATCCCACTACAGGAGCACTACTGTGTCCACGTACAAGCATAAAGGCCCTGGACGAGTCAGGATGAGGAGCCATGCTCTCTCTCTTGTAATTTTTCCTGCTGTTATGAAGGGGAAAGCCCTGAGTTGCGTTATTGACTCATCCTGTTTCTCAGTCTCCCTCATGCAGACCAAATACGTGAGCTGAAGAAATATCATATTTTTCTTCTCTCTTCTACCCGCGCCCTTTCCTTTCCCTGTCCTTAAAACTCATGAAATTCTGTGGCTACATCTCAGAATTCTCCGTGGCGTATGAGACTGGGGAGTGGGAGCTGGTATGGGTGCCTGGTGTTGTTTGTTTTTCTGATACTAAAGCTGGACTGACTGATTTTTGATGTCTAACTTCAATTCTCTATAGGTTCTTTGGAGTTCAAAGAATTTCGTCCCTCTCCATTCCCGTCACAATGGAGCCGTCACAACCATCACATTGCTCATGCAGAGCAGGAAAAGAAGGAAGGTGTTTTGAATCTCATATGACAATGGTGGTTTCTGAAGCATAGAGATAGAACTGGGGAACGAAAGGGGCGAGTGAGCCAGGTGTTCTCATATAAATGACCATCAGGGAGACAAACGATAATGCTGACATTCAGTAAGCATGTTAGTTTGCAGTCAGCAGTCTGCTGAGGTGGAGACTGTGGTTCATCCTTCCCAGACATATGGCATCTGGCTGTCTCTCCAGCTGAAACGAACTCATGCTTTCAGGGCTGTCCTTTTAAATATGAGGGCCAGAGAAACTGCATTTTGAAAACTAATGTCTTAAATGCTTTATATTCTGCAATGCAAAATGTATTCTGCAAGGAATACGTAAGAGTCATTTTCAGGGTGAGAACTACAGATGCCACACAAGTATTTATAACCTGGAAGCATTCTCCTTCCAGGTGCTGGAGGAGACTAAGCGAGTTTTTGCACTGACTTCAGTAAGACAGGGTTTCCCCTTTGCTTTTTCTAGATTTTGTGAATGTTTAAAAGCAAGGGAAGTTTACTTCCTTAGTAAAGCTACAGCAGGTAAAGCTGTCATCTCGTTTTTCGTGCTGTGGATGTGTGCTTGCAGATATGGTTCCCAGGACATGCTTCACCTTGAAAGTGTGCTGTGATTTGGGGTTGTTCAGACCCAGATGTTAGAATAGTAACTTACTGCCAGTTCTTAGCAGCGTTATTCTACTCCGAGCCACAATATCAGAGTATCTACCTGTGGTTTAATGCTTGGTGCTTTTTGAGCCATAGGATCTGCTAGCTCTTTCCATCCGGATAGTATTCTTAGATAAATAAAAAACTCCATGCTTCTAGAATTAATAGATCCAGAGGGAAAACTGGTTTTGGCAACCTACTGTTCATCCATCGCAGTAAACACGTTGATCAAAAAGCCAAAATAATATCAGTCTGGAACAGATGATAAATAGCCAATTAGAGACAGAACTAAAAAGCAAAACCATCAGAAAAGGGGTGGGGAAAAGGCAGAGATAAAAGGGCTGAAAAGGTTGGACATAGAACAAAGTACGTGTTAACAAACCTTTATTCTCTGAGCAGTCTTTGGTGATGTATTCAAAGATTACATAAAATCAAGGCCCAGAGGCTTCTCGTCACATTGATTTAGTACTACATTGTTGACTTCAAATATTACCTAACACTGTTTTGATGCTCTCTGTTGTAACACTGCTGCTGGTAGTTCATCAAATGATACAAAATATACACATTGAGACCAAGTGCATAAAATTTTGGGGTCAAACTAACTTTTCCCCAAACTTTCGAACCTTCTTTAATCACGTCTTCTGTAAGGTACCAGTTCTATGGAGCAGGAAGCCTCTTTCAAAATCAAGCAGCATAGGAGTCGCAGGGGCTCTCCAAATACTGAAAAGGAAGCACCACTCTGTAACCCCATGGTAACGATATGAGACAGGGAGGAAAAACGTGAGCATCTGTGTATGCACACTGTGCATGGGGCAGGAAACATAGTATGCTTCCTTTGAAATGTCAGAATTTGGCAGAGTGACAGCAATGTGGATCTAAGGTGGATAATTGGCCTTAAAGGTATAATAGAGCAGCTGTGCTGCAATGTGTATAGGCTGTGTCCTGGTGATAGTTTTATGCTGTTCTGTGGTATAAACAACATACATGTGTGCATGTTTTGGGCATAGTGTGCTGCCCTTTCAGTCATTGGAAGTATAACTCATTTCAGGTCTTACCTAGATGAGTTACAGCTTGTAACTGTTGTATAAACTTGTAACTTTAAGTGCCCTAAACCTCTGAGTTTATACTTTCAGAACACTTGCAAAATGCACTAAATTATGGCAAATTTAATTCAGATAATAGTACCTACCCAGGAATTTAATTGATTCACTTGCAGTCTTTCAGATTGCCTTTTCTGTATGTCCTCCTGAAGCCAAGACCAGTTTTAAATAGACGCTACCTTCTCCTAAGACACAAAATATAGGTGGTTCTGTTAGAAGCAGTGTTGAATTGTAAGCTGTTGTATAAGAGGTTCTTCTGTAGACCTAAAATGCTCATTGAATGAATCTATGTCATAGGTCAGGAGATCACACAGGATCACAGTGTGAGCGAGATTTCATATAGGAAATGTCTTCGGATGTTTGTTGTTTGCACTGGAAGAGGCATCGCTCGAGCTGGCTAGCTCTGATTGCAACAGGGCGACACAGCTCCTCTGTTCATTTTAAGGTGTTTGACTCTCTGCCAGGTGCAGCTACAAGCTCCTCCTAAGCACAGCTCCCCACACTGCTAGCAGAATGGAAAGTTGTTTTCCATTACATTTTTTGTTGGAATGAGGAAAGCCTGAATCGGGACTCACATGTGTCCTACAGCTTTGTCAGTTCAGAGGGACCTTGGTGAGGTTTTGTTTTTTTGATTGTTAAGATCTAAGTTTGCTTTGGCTCTTGCAAATCATGAGAGCTGGACTAGACTATTGCTCATTTTAGAAATGTCCTTCCCCTGGTGGTCTAGCAGTGGATTGAGTGTTACTTTGAAATGTGAATACTTATTTTAGCCACACAGTTTGAGGGAACGATCTTTGGAGGCTACAGTATATGTATCCATCATATAGAGCTCTGTGAATCAAACCTCATGAACAGCAATGTTGTTTTAAGTTGAAGAGATAAAAATAAGTTACTGCTAGAAAAAAAGTGCCCGTGCTTAGTCTAGAGGTGCTTTTCTCTCTTGGTCTGGTCAGGGATGTCTTATTTTAACAAGAAGGAAGTTCAGAGAGAAAAAATGATTTGTTTAACTGGTTATGGCAACTCAATGGAGTAAATCTGTTTCATTGTGACTACTGTGAGTTTTGCGTTCAGGAACAGTCTGTGCCACAGCAGTCACTGAGAGTTGAGAGTTTCTGGTGAGATCAGTCTGAGACAGGATCCATGTCTGGAGCTCTCTGAGAGCACAGCATGATTTCCTCTGTGGGATAAATTAACCATGACTGTCTACTTGTGCACAGCAAGATCCCTCGCTATCATCTATGCTTGTGTTGAACTAAGAATAGAAAAAAGCAACATCAGCAGTGCTGTGGGAAAACTGCATTGCTCCAGATGGCTGCTGATAAACTCTTTTCTTATTTGGGATTAAAAACAGTAAATGACTGTCGTTTCCTGTCCACATCTTAATGTACTCATTTACTTAGCAGCTAGGAGGAACCTAGGCTGAAGTTGTCAGTTAAGACATAGATTTGTCTGAATACTCTTGAGAATCTATCAGAAAGCAGTTTAGTTGCCTTGCAGGGAAAAAACCCACAACTCACAGAGTTGGGAATTTTGTTGGTTTGCTTGTCCTTTTGTTAACAACTTTGATGCCCTCCCTTCCCCACTCCATTTTACTTTATCACATTTACATGTTTCTGAATGAAGAGCTTATTTCTATTGTTGCAAAAGTTTGTATCATGTGAATTGTGTCAGATCTTTTCCTTGAGTTTCACAGAGATTATCTTCGTTCTATCTCCAAAAAGGCAAGTGAGACAAATCCTATGTGTGATGTACACATCTACAGGCCACACATTGTGTGCAACTGTTCCACTGTTGATCTGCTAAAAGCCAAAACAAATTTGAGATCCCAGCTCAGAATCAGGCCCAACCAAGGAATGGAACAATGACTTGCATTCCTTGTAATTAGTCTTGACAGCAGGCTATTTGGTTAAAGCATATGTTTGCATTTCCTAATTTATTGGCATGTTTTTACTTTGGATTAACTAATTCTTCTGAGGGAGAGAAAAGCAAAAGCAGACCTGGCACCCTGTGGCTATTTTGTATGTTTGCTCTATGGGGACTAAGTCCTCGCTCAGAAAGATAGTTCTGTCCTGTCCAAAGCAGGGTGGGAAGGAGAGGCTCTCACCATGGTTGAGCCAGTTGGTTGCTTCATTATGCCTGATGGCTGTGGAATATTAAGCAATATGTGCAGTCTCAAGACTAAAGGGCAAACAAGCTCTATTGTTCATCTCTAATATAGAGGGTGGAAACTCTATCCTCTTGCCCATAGTTCAGGCCACTTTTGGTCATCTAGTTAATATGCTGGCTGTAGAGAGGTCAGCTTCTACCTCCTTTACCATCATTATTTTAAAAATTTATAGAAGTGTAATTAATTGAAATAGTGAAAATAGCATTTTTTGCTTAAGTAACAAGTGACTAATAGGCTGAATTTCTGTGGTATGTTGTCTGACAGGCATGGTATGAACCTAAAAGATTATATCAGTGATAGTAATATGAGAAATGTCTTTTGACAGCAGAAAAAGATATTTCTGCTGCATGTGGTAGCATAACCTAGCATGACAGGTATTTGCATTGGGATTAAAAACTAGAGATTTTGTTTGTACAAGACTGAGTAGTAGCCTAAATTTGATTTCTAACACACTAGTACCTAGGAAGCAAGACCATTCCTGGGATAAGGTATATGTCCATTTTCTTGAGCCACTTGTCTCACCTTTGCAATAGTTATTGCCTCTTTGCCAGGTGTGAGAGAGTGGTGAAGGATTGACCTAGTAGCTCTACAGTGCTCTTACTTTCCAGCTGTACAACTGTCTGTGGCTTTTCTCCTGCTCTTCAGCTCAGTCCCCAGAACTATCGTGGAATGATTGCATGAGACAGAAGCTGGCCAAGTGTCCAGTAGAGTAACCACAGTGATAATGTAATTTATGTCGTACATGAGACTTCAGCTCTCTTTCTGAGTGCTGCTCAGCATCCACAGTAAAAGGGTAATGAATAACCTCCATGCTGTTTCTTCTGCTGGGAGTGGTAATAGCCATGATCTCCTGCCAGAACTGACTCTACACTTGGACTTTATGATGTGTGTAAAAAAAAAAAGAAAACAAAAAAAGAAAACTGCTTCTGGAGGGGAGTGACTACTGGTATCTGTTCCACCAAATCATTATTTAGGCACAGCTCCTGTCAGGGTTAAAGGTGGATTTGAAGACAGAAGAGTCTAGGACTGCTTGTGCTGGATAAGTGGTGACATAGCCTAGGTGAAAATAGGTAAAAATGCCAGTGACTCTTTCTGCCCTTTGCTGACTTAGTTAGCTAGTACAGCGTGAAGTAGCTTTAGCATAAAACCAAATGAGACATCATAATATGAGCAAATGTGAGCCTGGTGACTAAGACACTAGCTGGGAATATTGTCTTTAAATATTTGCTGGAGGCCATGCTGAAATTCAAGCTCTTATCTCCCAAAGCTCAGTACGGTGTGTCTGCTGTCAGTCTACTCACTCATCCTTCCTCACGTTACAGCATCTGTCTCGCTTTCCACAGAAGTGCTTCTCCATGATGTCTTATAGTGCCAGACAGAGAGTCTCGGACTGACTGACTCTGTAGCACAACAGTCCCACCTCTCGGTATTGCTCCAGCGTGCAGTGAAGCTCTGTGGTTCAGGGTGACCATATAAAATATGTGGGATAGAAAATGACTCCAGCAAAAAACATCGATAAAACCTCTTTACACTGAGAAAAGGTGTGAAGTTAGATCTCCTTTGCCAAAAGGGGAAGATAAAGAGAAATAAACCTCATTCCTGCACGTTCTTCAAGTCAAAGGAATGGTGTTAGCCACTTAGACGCAAAAGTTAGATAGTCAGTCCCTTCCTCAGCATCACTGTGAAGTTAATACAAAAGGAAAATACTCAGTAGTACTCCTGGAAGTATTTGTTCAACTATAAAACCCTGCAACTTTTCTCCTCTATCATCTGCGTGTTTTTTCTTTAGTATTTCTATCTTTGGTGTTTTCAATATAAATTCAGGAAGGGCAGAAATGAAGATTCGTATTCTCTCATTCTCAAAAAGAATAGTTTAACATTTACATGTTGTTATGACCTGACTGGCAAAGATTAGTCTTAGTGGGCTCATGTAGGGGACATCCTGGCACAGCATGAGCAGCACCTGTTTAAATATCTAGCCTGAATCCTCTAACATTGGAAAAAATCTAGTACATCTTTGTTGTATCTTTTTGGACACACATTCAACAGTATCTTCTATACAAGGATACAAAGTAATTGGAGTGATTGGGGAGATAAACATCTCAACAAGCAATGCTCTTAATTGGATGACACATTCCGAAAATGCAACTCATTATCACAGGCAAATTTGCTCTATGTTGTGCTACAGGTGACTTGATTGCCTGTAATCTGGGCTAAAAAAAAAAAAAGATTCTTTAAATGCAGCTTCAGGGAGTGCTACATATTTTTTCTTGGTTTCATCTGGTTTCCCATAATATCAAAGCTGCGTTTAGTGGATAGAGATTTACGACCAGAAAATTACATGTATAGTCGAAGAATGTGAAGGAATGATGTGCCTTGTAGAATTAGTTATCGTTGCTGGGGAAGTAGAGCTGGTTTACAGCTTGCTTTTTCCCTCTCCATCTGGGACTGATCTGTGTCTTTGCGTTGTATATAGGAAATGTTCTCTGCAATTGTCTAAACGTAAAGACTATGTTTCAGGCACTGTGGTGAAGGAAATTTTGAAAACCTTGACTCATTGCACAGACAATCACTAGCATGTACATTTTTAGAAGTATGTTATGTTTTATCTATCTTGTATTTTAAATACATATATACATATTTATGCCTCAATTGGCTCAGCTACTGCCAACAACAGGAAAATTATGAACAAATTTTGCCTCCTGTTATTCTGTTTCTTTTTTTGTGTTTTAATACTGAATGCTGCGCAGTGATAGAAACTACTTTGCTGTGAACAGGAGTTAGTTATTACAATAAATACCTAGTGACTAAGAGACAGATACAAAGCAGTATAGGCATTTTTGTTTAAAGCTCCCTGTGACTGATATTTAGGTTATCAAATGGATGATGGTTTTGGAAGATCAAGGCAATTGGTGGCATCAGGGATTTGCAAGAGAGTTTTTCATATAGCTAGCTTGCAGCTGGTCTTTAGGGGGTTTTGAATGGATTTGCCTTTTGTTGTCTGAGCTACATGTAACACAAAATTATTTTTTTTAATGTGGTGCAGTCATTCTCCTTAGCTAGATCGATGGTTTTGCTCATTTTTTAGATTTCAAAAATGTCATCTTTATTAGGATGGGGCTCTAGAGAAGACTAAAGGCTGGGCTACATTACTATCCTTGGTAATTTGTAATGTCAAGATTATCTTTTGTTGCTTTTACCATTCTTGGGCTTGGACTAGATGATCTTTTGAGGTCCATTCCAACCCCTAACATTCTGTGATTCTGTGATCCTTAAAGAGAGCTGAGAGTTGACAATTAGATGCATATCTTAAAATACTTTTTACATGTCACTCAGGCTAAAAGCCAAAAGTAAAACAGTTGCTAGATATGGTATGTGAGAGCATTCATTAGCACCATTCAGGATCAGGGAACATTTTTTTAAAAAAAGCTATTTGAGGAATCGAAAGAAAACTGCAAGTAGGCTTCTTGCTGACAAGTTGCAGGTGTATACCACATGCCCGTATTGGAAAAAGTTGCAGTTATGAAGGTCTTGATGACAGACAAGGGTCTAAAACGCCTTCATCTCCAGGTTTTAGATAATCCATCTGTTTTTTATTTGCATTTCTCCCAGCTAGCAGTGTTAGTATTCTCTAAACTCAGTATAACCATGCACAGGTCTATATAAAATTGTTTTTCTGCATTGTAAGATCCTTAGTTTAGAAATGTCTCATTTAAGTCAAGGAAGCCTTACTTTTATGGTAACTATATAATAAATTGTAAGTCAGTATTAATGATTTCTTTCAGTAAAAATGAGGGAAAGGAGTGATGAGATTGAGGGGAAAGATCTTTAGTTGTGCCTTGCTAGAACAGTCTGCTTATGCCTTAAGAGTACCACAGGTGAGTGTTTGCATTTGTCTCTAATTTCTACTACTAGCTAGAAGATCTGGCCTTCTTTGATATTCATCCTCTCGAGGATGAATTCAAGAGTAAATGTTTATTCTTAAGGGAGAAAGATTTACACATGCGTCAGGTTACTCCAAACAGCTGTGTTCTGAAATAGGTCTTCAAAGATGCATATTCAGAATGCAGAAGTAATGGGGCAGCAGCATTAAGAAAAATACAGCCAGCGCTTTTGGTACTGTAAAGTAAATTTTAACAGTGAAACAACTAATGAAATCACCTGGGAAATGGCATGGTTTTGCCTCCCACTGACACTAGAGAAATTTGCTTGCTTTTATTATCAGACGTCTTGTTTCTTCTGTGGTTCTCCACAGAACGGCACAAAGGCAGAGAAACCAGAAAGTTCTCCATTTAAAAGAACAATTTTCAGAGAAAATTCTCAATGGTGTCCAAGTTTTTCTTTTCTAAGAACAATATAATTGAGCCTTGACTTAAAATACTATTAAAAAAATAATCAGCCTACATTGAAAATTAGTTAATGGAGCTTTTAGTTTGTGGTAAATAATTAACTGCAAGAGTCTTTTTGAAAACAGTAAAAGCAATACTTTATTTTATTTAAAATGCTGGAGGAAACTAGTTGAGAAAGTGTAAATGTAATTTTCCAAAAACTGCCCAAAATTTATTCTCATCTTTTTATCTAAACAAATTCCTCAAGTGTAATTTTGAGGAATGAAAAAAAAATAATCTATGATTAATTTAATAGGTGGTAAAATTAGATGCAGACAGAGAGCTTGGCTGTAGCTGTGTGGGAGTCAGTAGGAAGGATCCTTGGAATGTGGCAGTGTATGATGTTATGTCTCCTTAAAGCATCATGTCTTTTCCTTTTGTGGGAATAAACTTTTTTCTTCTCTTTTTTTTTATGGGAGAATACAGTACTCTCACACACTGTATTCTTTTTTAAAAATCAGTTTTCCTGCAAGATAATGCTAGTTTTGATGAATACAGGAGAATTGTGTATGTGTGTGTGTGTGTGCTTGCAGAGAATTGTATGTGCAAGACCGTTTATGCATCATGTGTTCCATGCTGCATACTATAGCAGGTGGCAAGTTTAGGCAGTATACTAAGCCCATAAATGAAATAAAAGGTTATCAAAGTGCAGTGCTGACAAGTTTGCTCCAAGGAGTCCAAGTGGTGTGGATCAGTGGGGAGAGGTGCAGTCACAAAGGAGCTTGTGCCAATGTGGTGTACGTGTTCCCTGTGAGAACAATGAACTTACTTGCTGTCAGTGTGCTTGAGAACTACAGAAGGAAAATGCCTCCTTGAAGTTTAAATAAAAAAATTACCTATTGGAGAATGTGTTTCAGCATTCATACTGACTGAGAGGGGTTTTATGGCTCTGTTTATTCTTCATGGCAAAGTTTTAAGCTCTTGTCTGTGAATTAGCGGCCTGAACCCATCAAAATATGAGTTCTGTTGTGCCAATCCGTGTTTGAGGCAAGAAAAGATGAAACCACTAGGGAGCTACTTCTATCTCCCTGATTGTTTCAGCAGCTATGTCTTCGCCAGCAGCATGAACTTAAAAATTGCTGTTTGTTTGCAGTGAAGCATCCTTACCTGCATCTCCTGGCCCCAGGGAATGGCATCATCTCAACTCTCAGCTTCTTTTTTTGTTTGGAGGTTTCAGTAGTGGTTTGGTTTCATTTGGCTTGGTTTTTTTAGGTGTTTTGTTTTTTAAAATAGGCTGCATACATGCCTTGAATGGAGGAGTGTTTCACTGCAGCCTTTCTTTTACCCACCAGGCCTACCCCTGTACCAATGATAAGGAGTGCGAAGTTGGGAGATACTGTCACAGTCCTCATCAAGCAACATCTGCATGCATGATGTGCCGGAGGAAGAAGAAGCGTTGCCACAGAGATGGCATGTGCTGCCCTGGGAACCGCTGCAACAATGGTACGTCAGTCATTTCTTGGTTTTCCTCCATAAAATCAGCATTTTGATACTATCTACTTCTCCAAGTGTTCCCAGCAACACTATTTTTTTTAATAGGTGACTGCGTTGCTTTTTATAAATCAAGAAAACTCAATTTTCTACTTCATCCCGCTCTACTTCATTGTCTTTAATAGTATTTCTATGTTTAAGGCTTGTGTGCTACCAAATGTTCTCCCATTTTTGGAGTGGGGGAAAACCCACAAATGATGCTGCTGCTGACTGAAATCATGGCACTACATGCCATGTGCTTTGATTCTTGGAAAGACTGCCCAGAACCCATATTTTTAAGGAAGCAGAAGAGACTTAGTGAATCCTTGATCTACTCTCCCTCTGCAGGGAGGTTAGAACTGTACTGTTTTGCATTCCCATACTCTCCTCTGGAGACTGGGAAAGTCTACAAGGCAGTCTCGAGGTGCTCACACCATAAAGCCAGACGGACAGCGAGACTGTCTGACAGAGCTGTGGTGAATTTAGGTGCTGGATATCAGGGACAGAAGGTGTGAGTAGAGCTGAGCATCAATGAGGCTAAGCCCCAGCACTTTCATGGTCCTGATGTTCTGATCTTTGTTTGTGTATGTCTTTCAATTGCATTTCTTCTCGTTCAAATCTTTGACTATCTTTTCCTGGCAGGTATTTGCATACCAGTAACCGAAAGCATCCTTACGCCTCACATCCCTGCTCTGGAAGGGCCACGCAACAGGAAGAACGGTCACTATGCTAGCAAGGATTTGGGATGGCAAAACCTAGGGAGGCCGCGCTCCAAGCTTTCACACATAAAAGGTAAGATGATGTTTGTACTATGCTGCTTTGTTCCTTCGTGTTATGAATCATGTCATTGCTAAGATACAGCAGTGCAAACCAGAAATAGGCAGCAGTTTCACAGGGAGTGAATGTCTATCATCAGGATTCACAGCAGGGCACAAAGAGTGATGTAACATCAACCAGCAGCTCCTGCGATTGAAACAGCAGCTGCTTTTGTTTCTGTATCAGAGGTGCACTACTGCACACATCCTCCTCTTGTAACAGTCACGTAATTAAGCATGTGTAATTCTGCTTACAATCCTGTACCTGAGTTTCTCCTTCCTAAGTCTTATGGCAAGTCTCATTAATTACTCCCTTGAAGCTTCCTAATTCATATCTTCCCTCATGTTCTCATCCTTTAAATAGCCACAGATGGAAATACCATCTCTCCTTTTTCTGAGCTTCATTTGCCTCAGTCTGCAATGAATCTTTCACATTTTCCCATGAGGTAAAACAGTTTGGTTGCTCTTTTTAGGACACGAAGGCGATCCCTGCCTACGGTCATCAGACTGTATTGAGGGACACTGCTGTGCTCGCCATTTCTGGACCAAAATTTGCAAGCCTGTGTTGCATCAGGGAGAAGTGTGCACCAAACAGCGCAAGAAAGGGTCCCATGGACTGGAGATTTTCCAACGATGTGACTGTGCCAAGGGTCTGTCTTGCAAAGTATGGAAAGATGCGACCTCTTCTTCTAAATCAAGACTTCATGTGTGCCAGAAAATCTGAAGAAGGATTGGGAAGACAGTATTAATTGACTGTGGCTTTATGTATTTAATGCATTACGGCATGGTGGGAAGTGAGAACTGCAAAGGAATGGCTAAAGTAAACAGTTTAGGGTAGAAGTCACACCAAGTGCATTTCTTTTATAGCTGGTGGTAAATGCAAGTGCAGCTGAAGTTCTCCTACTGTACATCGCTTCTGTAAATAACTTCTACATTTTGTGGGAAAGGCTAGTAGGCAAACAAGTACAGTGGAAATTAACGTCACTTACCTTACTGTGTTGTCTCATGATGTTTCAGGAGTTCAATGTTAGGGCTACAGTGAGTTTCCAGCATGGTAATGACTTCAAAATAAATTGTCTACATTGTACTCCTATAGGAAACACTGCATGCCAGGAAGACTCATCTGTCAACACATTATTATAGGCCACATTGCAGGTATGAGAAAGGGAAATAAAGTTACTGTGAATGCCCACATGCCCTTGTCATTCACGGCTAACACTTCAGCAGAGACAGCACTCCTGCAGGACAAGAGTGCTGTGTTTTGCAGACCCTCACGAAAGAGGTGAGAACTTGCCATCTCACAATTTCAAGACAGCAACAGTTTCTCTAAGAGGAGGCATTTAAACAGGGGTTTGTTTCCTATACATAGTTAAATTGAAATGCTTTATGTAGTTCGATGTCACAGTATGACACTTAATCGCTTGTATTTGCCTTGGTTTAATGCTAGTATAAGTTGGGTTGAACAGGGGAAGCAAATATGTGCATGCTGGATCCGGAATTATATACAGACAGTTGCTCATTAGTCCTAAGTATGCTTTCCTTGCCTAAGCATACTTGCATTGTAGACATTTCCAAAAGTAATAGCAGTGTTGAAGTGCCTAACACAAAGAGCTATGAAGTTGTTTCACTGTTGCTGTTACAGCAGATGATGTAGACATTTGTCGAGCTCTTTAGAGCATACTACTACAAACTCAAATTTTAATGTTTAATGAGTGGCCACAGGCTACTGATGGCAGTCTGCCCCCGTATAACGGATTTGTTTCTTAGAAGCAACAAAGAAAATGGAATTGTCTCTTGTGAGCACCTCCTCTCCTGCAGAAAGAAATGTAAGATGGTGCAGCTGCAAATGACTTGTTAAAACATCGTGCGATGTCACAGCATGCCAGCCTCCAGCGTTTATTCAGCCGGAACTTGCTGTCCTCTCAGCGTGGACTGTCTTGCCAGGAAAGATGGAAGTACATGGACTGTGGAAACTGCTGACTCTACATTGTTTGCGTACTGGTTAAAGAAAACACAGTTTCTATCCCTTGACTTGTCTCCCAGGTCACTTCAAACTTTTTTTCATTTTACTTATTTGTGAGTATTCCTTTGTGTAGACATTGGTAAAGAGATGGATATTTCTTTAAAGAAGTCTGATTCTATAACTGACCTACTGCTAAGTTGTACTTACCCATTTATAATTACCCATTTTCATGTTTTGTAATACAAGGGAATTTTCTGTTTAATTAGTTCTGAAGAACACAGGTAGACCAGTATGTAGTTTTAACTTCGAAGACCATGCCACCCACAACTGACACCTTTTTTCACCACTTTTGGTTGTTTTAATGCTATAGCTTAGCTACACCACCTGACTCAGACTTCCTAATTAGAACACAGACCTCAGCTACATTGCCTTTATCTTTCGTAAGAGTCTAAATAAGAAGAGTATTTTACATGCCTCTTTACCTACTGGAGTTTTATTTTTTATTGACCCAGAGGGACTACTCAGAGACAGCATCTCCTGTTTTTTTAAGTCTCAGTCAGAATTTTATCTTGCAGTCCTGTCATTGCAACTCTGCTTATTTCAGAGTTTTTTCTAGTGTAAATGAAACAGGAATGAGGCTCAGAAATAGTTTCAAGACATTTAAAAAAGTTCAGAAACCAATTTTGCAAGTGTTTTTTATACTGACAGGGCACATACTCGGCAAAGGAGCTCTATTGCTCTCGTTGTTGACTACATATAAAAGAAAATTATGTCCAGCGTGAGCAGGAAGGGTTTCAGAAATGGGCTCTCAGCAATTTTTAGCTCTTCTTATCGTTGGCCTACCTGTCCCTTTTTCCTCTTGCAAAACATAGTTATTTGGGATAATTTATTTACAGGAAATGTTTAATGAGATGTATTTTCTTATAGAGATATTTCTTGCATAAAGCTTTGTAGCAGAATATATTTGCAGCCTGTTGACTTTAATGTAGAAAAATGTATAATAAGATTAAATATATTAAATGTCCTTTCCCATTCCTCCCCAAATATTTTACCGATATTCTTTTCCTTACCTGCTGCTTAAGAGTAGTTCTTTCTGGAAAGATATGCAAAGCTATTGGGAAAAAAATACAAATACATTGAGCTCTACAAGAAGAAGCATCTAATTGTACTTGTGTCTCAAAGCACTACATAGGCTGAGTTTTGATAAAACACATGAAGGTCATCTTAAAATCCCCATGTGTCATTTCTACAGAACTGGTTTAAATGGCAACTATCTGTATGAATTTCTTGGGACCGTTTGCACCTAAACATTCAAGAATAAGTTTTGAAAATAATGCACCTGTGTGCACAAGGTTCAATCAGCCACAGTAAATAGAAGAGGTGCCCAAAGACATTCCTTGGATAGTGATACATACCAGAGAGACTCACAGTGGTAAAGCTGGTATTCAAATGATGTGACACCTTGCTGTAGGCTGCAGCAGGCAAATGCACAGCAGCAATACATAGAACTAGCAATTCTGAAATGGCAGATAGCAGCATTCAGCTCTACTACCATGAAACAATCCGTTTGACACAACTGAAAACCAGCCAAGTTCTGACCCCAGGAAAACCCCTGCAGAGCTCAACAAATATTGCAAAATAATGGTTGTGGTTATTGAGCAATGGTCTCAGTATTCTTGTTACTTGTTTCTGGTAACTCTCTGCTTAAACAGATGTACATTTGGTGGATAAAATGGTCTCCAAGTCGCACAAGTGTTTGTACAAAATGAAAAGGTTTTGCTACTGCTATTTGCACTATTTGGTGGGTAGGCCTTTGAAAATTCTAACACTTTTAACAACAACATAATACAGTTGTGAGCATCTTCAGAGCTCAGTGACTTCAACAGAGCTTGAGGCTGCCAAGGCCTTCAGGGATTTAATCTGTGAACAAAAACAATAGGCAGAGGCAGTTTGTAGAACACCACAAATACCAAGCAACATAGCTGGACTCAATAGCATGCAAGCAGTTTCGCAAGACTGAAGTTTGATTGTTTAGAAGCCATTCAGTCAATATTTTGGGGAAATATACATCGGTTTGAGAATAAATGAACAGCTAAATTTGGGGATAATTGCTCTCACTTACTGTGTCACTCATCAAGGGAATTAAGAATGACTTTGGCTCAGTACCATTTCAGAAATCTGCTGTCAGGATGCAAGTACTCAATAGATTATTGCTGAACAATTCAAATACTCTTTCTATTAGCCTAGAATAACCTCAGCAGTGCAACAGCTCTTTGGAAATACTTATTAATTTTCCTAAAAGTAATGGATTTCTGCTCTATAATGGCATATATTTGATTTACAGTATAACTCTGCATGTCTATCACTGTACTATTTGTTTTATGTTGTTTGTGACCTATAGTATTTATGATTTTAAACATTTTTTTAATGAAAACAATGAAATAGTTTTATGCATGTACTTGTATACCAACATTTTCAACAGCATACATCCAGCATCTGACACCTAAAATGCAGTTCACTGGAATGCAAGTTATCTTCTGCACATTTTGACTTACTTGCTCATTGCCTCAACAACAGGAAAAAAAAAAAATCATCAACAAAGACCATGAACTGCCTTGGGCAAAAGCCAAGAAGAGACCTTCTTGACCTTTTGCTTGTCACCAACCCACGAGCTCTCTCTGGTTTCACTTCAGAGCCCTGCATCATCATCTCCAAAAGGAAAGGTAAATGCTATCAAAGAAAATTTGTAATTTTTCATGCCTCCCAGTTTCCCAGCCTTCTAGGAAACCCATTCTGAAAAGCAAAGCCAGCAGAAACTCACATAACAGATACTCAAAGCCAAGGCTTTTAGAAGTCTTGAGATATATCCTCTAACTTTGAAAAACTTAGTTGCCAAGAGCTTTATGTAGCTAATAAGACTGTATTTACAAAAAAATAAAGACATCTACCACTTTGGATTGTCAGTCAACTGTTCTGAAAACTACTGTCCACAATAGACCAAAAAAAGAAACCTACCACACCCCTCCACTTTCCAAAAATCCACCTGCAGTCCCTGACAAAGGGAGTGTGTTGTGGATTTTGTGGGTGTGTTTTGTTGTTTGGGTTTGGTTTTTTTTGCACTAGGTGCAGTTTCACAAAGCCATCATTTATTTTGTTTTTAAATCACACTAACAATAAAGTTATGCTTTCTTACGGAGCTCACTACTTGACATATGGCGTCTTTCTGATGCTGCATTAAACAGGCATGAAGGAACAGTCTAGAGGTCTGCATTCCCTCATTTAAATCATATAATTTCACTGAGATCAGGTGAAAGTGCCTGCTCGAGCGTCTTATTATCTATTACAGTTTTTAACATGTCCACCACTACTCAAGAGTGCGTAGAGTTCAACACAGATCCTAGACACCTTATGTTTTGCCTTCAATTTATATGACTTTTCAGTTGCTGAACTGTGGCAAACACCTGATGCAGCCCCCTCTTAACCTTACTGCTCTGCTAGCTTGGTACAGACCTGCCCAAGGCAGCAATGCCGGTGGTGAGGAGAAAGCACAGAAAACTGTGGTGGGGAAGGTGGACGGGAGAGTCAGCCAGAAACTTGAAATGCTGGGAACAGGAGGGAATCTACCTCAAAACTTGATTAGATGCTATTGCACAGAAAAAAACCAAAAACCAAAAAACAACCAAAAGACTGTTCATCGTATCCTGCTCAAAAATTCAAGAACAGAGGAAGGGCAAACATGGTCTGTCTGCTCCTGAGCCACTTCTCCGCAGCCCTGGTTCAAGGGCGCAAGACTTACTGAGTTATTCTGGTCTCTCAAAAGCTGAAGTGTTGAGCCTATGTCACCTTGGTAGCATCATTCCTCTCACCTTGTTCCTCTGTGTATCTAAATCCCAGTTTTTCTAGAGGCTTGAGTTTGTCACCAATGCTCACGTGCAGTGTTCAGACATTGCTGTAGCTCACAGCACACCCATGCCTAGGGATCCCACTGGAAGACTGAGCAAAAAGGAAGGAAGAGACAAAAGCAGGAGAATGTTGCTGCATTGCAGAACTCCAGCTGGTCCCAGAGCTGTTATTTTGACCACCACTGATGGGATGACCCTGATGGATATACAGCATTGGATGGAGCTCATTGCAAACTTGTTTATTCTGGCAGCTCCCTGTTTTTTTTGGAATTGCTTATTGTTATAGCATGAGTGTCAATTACTTATTTGCAAATGTCTGGTACCAATAAACTCTTTGTTTTTTACAGTACCAGCTTGCAACTTGATTTAGAAGTGGTTTGCTGAATGCCAGCTTCCTGAAACAGAGGAAATAATCTTTTAGAGGAAATTAGCCTTTTTAGAAGCATAGGGTTTTATTTATTTATTTATCTTTTTTTATTTTTAAGAAAAAAACTATTTAGACAAAGAGGAGTAAAAGTACGTAATTAACACAGAACGATTTCCTGACACAAATTGTAGTCTTTGAGTCCTTGGTGAAATTCATACTGAAATTCTCCACTGCTATTTTCAAAGTTGGCCAAAGAGTAGTCAAATCAGAAATGTATACCTATGTGCCTGCTATGGCATGTATATTCCTGTTTTCTATTCCTTATACGCTATTTTTATTGTTGACACAGCCTCTATGAATAAGTAAACAGAAAGACATTCATATGAAGAAACCTTGCTTTGGATGTAAACACGATAACAGAAGATGAAATTTCTTAAATTGCATCTTACTTTTGATAAAGGGTCAACTTCTCTGGTGTCATCTTCTCCATCTGAACAGAGGTTCCTTTATACATGACAAAACATGCATTTAATGAGCATCTCAGCTGTATTATCAGAGTAATTTTATATGTCCTTGAGACAACACAGGAAATTAGTTTTCATCCAAGAGTTAAAATCTAATTTTATTTTTTGTTATTAATTTATAACTCTGCCTTTTAAAAAAGAAAGACTGCTAGGATCTGCAGACTGTTTCAGGAATATTCCACCTCTGACTGCCCAGCGGAACAATTTAAATCAAAGTAGTTGCATAAAATGTACAAGAAAGCAGAATTGAATGGCTGTTTCTAATATCTACTGAGCACTAACAAATCAAATGGACAAACTGTCTAGGAGATGCAAGATGAACTTTAAAACAGCTTGAAATAAATGTCAAAATTTCTGTTTCTTTCAGTACAGTCTAAGCATTTCCTAAAAAAACCATCTCTGAAACATAAACACTTTGAGTGTGTAGAGGCTGATTTACCAGTGATCTGAGCAGAAAGTTCTGTAGAAATCAGTGGTGGCAGCTGAGGTGCAGCACTTCAGTAATGCCATCAAACATCCTTCTGCCACCATGTGGCAGAGGTCACCTTTCCTGAAAAATATAAGCAAATCCAGAAAACACTCAATGCAGAACTGAAAGGGATCAGCAGTGGCAACCTCACAGCAATGGAAAACTGAAGGAAAAGACTCACATGAAAGAATGAGGAGGATTTGTTCAGGAGACAAGGGTTTATTGACTATTTTAGAAAGAAAATTGCTGTGAACGTCATGATGAAGTACTATAAAGTAACAAGAGGTTAAGACAATCTAACCTGATGCAAGAATTTAAAATTATTCCTGTCAGAAAGAAACAGTAGGTCATCATAATACTCCTGTGCCTAGTACTTTACTGTATTTTACCCACTTTTAAACACAATCAGGAACATTTTCCTAAAGCATAACTCATACATGATATCAAATAATACTTCCCTCGAAGTCATATCAATTTGAAGTCACCAAGAGAAGAGGTGGCTTGTTCTGTCTTTCAATATATCCAGCTTATTCCAATTTGATTTCTGTGATTCTATGATTCTATGATTTTATTTGGATTTCTTTTTCCTGATGGATGGAGACATCTTGTAGCTGTTAATTTCTCCTCATCAAACTACTTATACACTGAAAGCAAAATTTCAATCTCTTTATCAGCCTTTGTGTCATGGTCCTTTCGGCTGAAATCATGGCATTGCAGAATAGCTGAAGAGAGGTAGCAGGAGGTTTTTGACAGCTGTATTGGGGTCATCTCAGGCTTCTGCATCTAGGTAAATAAGTGAGACTGATATTTTGGGACAAGCATGGTAACTGCTGAAGTAATCAGCAGTCAAATGCTCATATCAGCTCTGTTGACATTTAAATTAGTACCTGTGGAGACAATCAAGTAAATGATGTAGTTTAAAGCTCATCAGAACTAGAGCAGGTGGGAAAACCTGTGAAAAATGTTATTTTATAATTTTCTTTCACTACTTTCATTTTGGAGAAGAAAACATTTTTTACCATGGATTTTTATTATTAGTTAGCTCTAGACAAAAAGTACGTTTTATACAAACAAAGTGTTAATTATCAGTGCTGTATCTTTTTTTTTTTTTTTTGCAAAAAAATAATACTGCAACATTGATATTTAGAAATTTTCCTCAGGTCATAGCAATAACTGTAGACTCCAGCTCTCCTTAACTAAACTCTCATCACAGAAATGGTTTCCAGTTCTTAGGAGGGTATCACTGTTTGGTACATGGGTCAGAAAACAGATGATCTCTAGAAACAGTAGTTTTGAGTATTCCTGGGAACTTGAAGTTTACTACATTTTTTAAGTGGCTCTGTTTGTTTACGCTGCATGGTGCAGTTTTTGTAGCTCTCTAATCAACACTTCACAAACTGCCCCTCATTACATCTCTGTTCCTCATACCTCTAAAGGAGTTTAGAGCTGCCTTGGCCCTTGAGGGACACCTCTTATACCCTCCTGAACACCGCTCCCTCCCTCCAGCTTCAGCTCTCTGCCTGATGATGCCCCCCTCATTGACTGCTCTTTAAATTTTCAACCAGTTTTCACTCTCACTAACTGGAAGACACTTTCTATAACCAACCAGGACACCCACAAGCACCTTTGACAGCAGCTGAGCCATCATCATGGCCCTGTTGTTTTGTTTTACCCATTCCCCACCTCCCACAGCCCCCAAGACTGCTGCCATCTCTCCGTACTTGAAGTTTAAATTATTTACTGCTGGGACTGACTTTTTGTTCTGTACAGCACTTAGCACAAGAGCATCCTAGCTCACAGCTGAAGGTCTACTATCCTTACTACTCTTACTACCATATATAATTGGAATGACAAACATAGGATCATGGAAAGTTTGGGGTTGGAAGAGACCTTTAAAGGTCATCTAGTCCATCCCTGCTCTGCAGTGAGCAGAGACATCTTTAACTAGATCAGGTTGCTCAGAGTCCTGCCCAACCTGACCTTGAACGTGTCCAACAATGGGACATCCACAACCTCTCCCAGCAACCTGTTCCAGTGTTTTACAACTCTCACTGTAAAAAAACCTCTGCCTTATATCTAATTTAAATCTACCCTCTTTCAGTTTAAAACCATTACCCCTTGTCTTATCACAACAGGCCGTGATAAGAAGACTGCACTCATCTTTCTTAGAGGCCCCCTTTAAGTATTGAAAGGTGCAGTAAGGTCTCCCTAGAGCTTTCTCTTCTCCAGGCTAAACACTCCCAACTCTCACAGTCTTTCTTCACTGGTGACATATTCCAGACCTCTGATCATTTTTGTGGCCCTCCTCTGGACCTCCTCCAGCAGGTCCATGTCCTTCTTTCACTGAGGGCTCCAGAGCTGGACAGAAGACTCACCAGAGCAGAGCAGAGGGGCAGAATCACATCCTTTGACCTGCTGGCCATGCTCCTCTTGTTGCAGCCCAGGATGCGATTGGCTTTCTGGGCGTACACAGCCAGAGCATGTCCAGGTTTTCATTCACCAGTACTACCAAGTCCCTCTCTACAGGGCTGCTCTCAATCCCTTCAACTCCCAGCCTGCATTGATATTGGTGGTTGCCTCAATCCAGGTGTATGACCTTGCACTTGGCCTTGCTAAACCTCATGAGGTTCACTTGGCCCAACTTCTCAGGTTTACCGAGGTCCCTCTGTATGACACACCCTGTCTGTCTGTTAAACAAATTCTAAAGCTAAATGAAAACACAACATTGTCCTACCTCATGCTGCAGCAGTTTTCAGCTTGCAGCCCATGAAAATCCCATGTTCAAAGAGCTTAAGTTAGAAAGCATGCCTGTTGTCAGTAAGCTGCAAAAAATTTCAGAGTTTGCAAACCAAAAAGAGGCTGGAAAAATAGTGTATTAAACCAAGAGTGAAAAATCTCATAATCTCCATGAAAGTGAGCCAGTTACTGGGCCTGGGAAGCTATTCCATCTATTCAGAGAGAACATGAATCAAACTGCAGGTAGCTGAGAAGATACACACCCTGCAAATGCAAGCAAGCTGACGGCAGTGCTTCAGTGTCTTCTCCTGGGAAGGCAGAACTGCTGCTTCTGTGGCTGAACGTTTCTGTCTGTAACAGCAATACTTTAGACCATATCTTGCCACTACACTTGCTGCCATTCTAACTGCAGAAACTCTTTATTATGTGCTGTTCCCATCCCATGAAATAGTATGACTTTGCTATACCGAAATTACAAACAGTTCCTAAAGCAATGCGGTAATTTAAAATCCATTTCCTAGTTGGGCCAGGCAAACAAACATTAGATGGAACTTTCAGTTAGTCTTTTCTTTTTTTCTTTTCTTTTTTTTTAAATAAACAATGTGTGGCAGTCATATGTTAAACTCATTTGTCAATCTTATTTTTTTTTATCTATTGCCTGAAAAATGCAGCAACCTTCCTCTGGACTGATGGAAGGAGACAAAAGGGCTGTGAATTAAAAACAGCCTGCCAGGAGGAATGAGGACAGGTGCAGGGTTTGGCTAGATAAGGAGGTGGAGTTGGTTATGAGAAGGGTCTAGACAGGACCAATTATTAGGAAGAGGAGAGAAACAGGACACTTTGTCAAGCCAGTTTTAAAATTCATGACCTTTCATCTTGGACCCTGGTCCAAGTCCAGCCACGACCAAGGCGACTCCAGCTTGTCCTGATGATGTGATGGTAAAACGCTCTTGCGTGCACGGTGCTTGGTAGTTTCGGATCTATTCCTGAAGAAGCAGAGTTCCCAGCTGGCCTCAACTTTGGTTCAACTGACAATCGTTGTTTTGTTATAACGAGGTACAAGGTAGAAATAAGCTAGAGAGGCATGTTCTTTCTTTCCTCCTGACAGGTGCCTCTCCAGGGATCTGCCTGCACACTGGCCACATGCAGCTCAAGCTGCACCACACTAAGCAAGGTGACATAGCCCAGACACCGCATGCTCCATAAGGAGGGTTCCCCTGGGGTAAGGAAGAGGCTGTGTGCACCTGTGGCTTTATAAAAAACCCCGGCCAGGCCCCCGGGAGCATAGTGGGTCTCACATGGAAAGGTGGAGTGATTTCATTCCTAGCCAACACAAGGCAGCTGTTCACTTCTCCTGGAGAGAGAAGAGCAAGCACCTGCCACATGTAGGAGAGGTTATGGACATGTATCTCCTTCCTCAGAGGGACAAGTCTGATACTGACAGACCCACACATGTGCGATTCTACACGAACTCTGGGAGTTTGGGCCCATTGGGCCCTGTTGAGCGATGCCATAACGTTTATTTGGTGCCCTGCAGGCCAGGCCAATTCATGTGGTTATTAAGAGCCTTCATTTACCAATTCAGGGAAAGGAAATAAATCAAAATAAGGTTGTAATACAGGAATTCATTAACATTATATGAAATATACAGAGATCTAAAGGAAAGCAATAACTGACACCCCTAAATTAAGTGATTACTATATAACTTTTGACCATGAAATGATGCCAGCCCTCAAAAAGTCAAGTTGTACATGGGAATATCTTTTTTATACAACTGTCATGCTCTTTTTTATTTAACTAGAACTTCCCTTCTTCTTCCCTCTCTTCTTGCTAGTGCTATCCGTCTTTACTAGCCGATACCAAAACATTAAAACCAGAGAAATCTCATTGCATTAAGGTATCACTTCTTCCCCTGAAGGGACAAGACTTCTGCCCAAGATAATTTTCTTGGATCTTTTTCCTTGAAATCACTTTATTTTTAGGTTTTGGAAAATTGCTTTGCCCCAGGACAGTTTTTCCCGTGCTGCTTGGTTGATTTTTCAGTGGAAAAGGAGATGTTTAGACTCATGAACTGAAAAGGTTGATGCTGAGGTAGAAGGGCCTTTTAGGCATTTTCTAGGAAGTCAGACTGCATCTATCCACCAGCTTGTGTTTACTGGTATTTACTGACTGAATCTGGAGCTCTGGGACAAATGCTAGACCTAGCTGTGCCTGGGCAGTGACAGGAAACTGAGCTTTTACATATTACCCTGTACCTATACCTGAGTTTACAAAACTTTCCCTTTTTAAGGGCACTTAGCAGAAGTCATCAGATGAATGTGAGGTCACTGACTCATAACAAGAGTTTATCTGGAAGCATCCCTTAAGCTTTGCAGCCATTGTATGTCTATTACTTTCACTGTCTTTGAAACAATCCTAAAAACACTAGAGATATACAATGGGAAAAAAATCTACATTTCATTTCAAATCCTGAGGTAATTCACCCAGTTCTCAAGATAGAAATATCACGTTGGAATTACCATTTTTTTCTGTGGTTTTTTTTTTTATCAGCTGTATCATCATACAT